>NC_041383.1:75840382-75848458 GCF_002162155.2 Triticum dicoccoides
CCCATTGTTCCTTTATATACGGGGGCAGGGGGCACCCTAGAGACACAACAATTGATCATTTGATCTTTTAGCCGTGTGTGGTGCCCCCCTCCACCATAGTCCACCTCGATAATACTGTAGCAGTACTTAGGCGAAGCCCTGCGTCGGTAGAACATCATCAGCGTCACCACGTCGTCGTACTGACGAAACTCTCCCTCAACACTCGGTTGGATCGGAGTTCGAGGGACGTCATCGGGCTGAACGTGTGCTGAACTCAAAGGTGTCGTACGTTCGGTACTTGATTGGTCGGATCGTGAAGATGTATGACTACATCAACCGTGTTGTGCTAACGCTTCCACTTACGGTCTACAAGGGTATGTAGACAACACTCTCCCCTCTCATTTCTATGCATCACCATGATCTTGCGTGTGCGTAGGAAAAATTTTGAAATTACTACGTTCCCCAACAGTGCCATCCGAGCCTGGTTTTATGCGTAGATGTCATATGCACGAGTAGAACACAAGTGAGTTGTGGGCGATATAAGTCATACTGCTTACCAGCATGTCATACTTTGGTTCAGCGGTATTGTGAGATGAAGCAGCCCGGACCGACATTACGCGTACGCTTACGCAAGACTGGTTTCACCGCCACGAGCACTAGTTGCTTAAAGGTGACCGGCCGGTGTCTCTCTCTCTCACTTTAGTTGAACTGAGTATGGCTACGCCCGGTCCTTGCGAAGGTTAAAACAGCACCAACTTGACAAGTATCGTTGTGGTTTTGATGCGTAGGTAAGAACGGTTCTTGCTCAGCCCATAGCAGCCATGTAAAATTTGCAATAACAAAGTAGAGGACGTCTAACTTGTTTTTGCAGGGCATGCTGTGATGTGATATGGTCAAGACATGATGCTAAATTTTATTGTAATAGATGATCATGTTTTGTAACCGAGTTATCAGCAACTGGCAGGAGCCATATGGTTGTCACTTTATTGTATGCAATGCAATCACCTTGTAATGCTTTACTTTATCACTAAGCGGTAGCGATAGTCGTAGAAGGATAGGATTGGCGAGACGACAACGATGCTACGATGGAGATCAAGGTGTCGTGCCGGTGACGATGGCGATCATGACGGTGCTTCAAAGATGGAGATCACAAGCACAAGATGATGATGGCCATATCATATCACTTATATTGATTGCATGTGATGTTTATCTTTTATGCATCTTATCTTGCTTTGATTGACGGTAGCATCATAAGATGATCCCTCACTAAATTATCAAAGTATAAGTGTTCTCCCTGAGTATGCACCGTTGCGAAAGTTCTTCGTGCTGAGACACCACGTGGTGATCGGGTGTGATAGGCTCTACATTCAAATACAATGGGTGCAAAACAGTTGCACATGCATAATACTCAGGTTAAACTTGACGAGCCTAGCATATAACAGATATGGCCTCAGAACACGGAGACCGAAAGGTCGAGCGTGAATCATATAGTAGATATGATCAACATAGTGATGTTCACCATTGAAACTACTCCATCTCACGTGATGATTGGACATGGTTTAGTTGATTTGGGTCACGTGATCACTTAGAGGATTAGAGGGATGTCTATCTAAGTGGGATTTCTTAAGTAATATGATTAATTGAACTTAAATTTATCATGAACTTAGTACCTGATAGTGTCTTGCTTGTCTATGTTGATTGTAGATAGATGGCCCGTGTTGTTGTTCCATTGAATTTTAATGTGTTCCTTGAGAAAGCAAAGTTGAAAGATGATGGTAGCAATTACACGGACTGGGTCCATAACTTGAGGATTATCCTCATTGCTGCACAGAAGAATTACGTCCTGGAAGCACCGCTGGGTGCCAGACCTACTACAGGAGCAACACCAGATGTTGTGAATGTCTGGCAGAGCAAAGCTGATGACTACTCGATAGTTCAGTGTGCCATGCTTTATGACTTAGAATCGGGACTTCAACGACATTTTGAACGTCATGGAACATATGAGATGTTCCAGGAGTTGAAGTTAATATTTCAAGCAAACGCCCGAATTGAGAGATATCAAGTCTCCAATAAGTTCTACAGCTGCAACATGGAGGAGAATAGTTCTGTCAGTGAGCATATACTCAAGATGTCTGGGTATAATAATCACTTGATTCAACTGGGAGTTAATCTTCCGAATGATAGCGTCATTGACAGAATTCTCCAATCACTACCACCAAGCTACAAGAGCTTTGTGATGAACTATAACATGCAAGGAATGGATAAGACGATTCCCGAGCTCTTCGCAATGCTAAAAGCTGCGGAGGTAGAAATCAAGAAGGAACATCAAGTGTTGATGGTCAATAAGACCACCAGTTTCAAGAAAAAGGGCAAAGGGAAGAAGAAGGGGAACTTCAAGAAGAACAGCAAGCAAGTTGCTGCTCAGGAGAAGAAACCCAAGTCTGGACCTAAGCCTGAGACTGAGTGCTTCTACTGCAAGCAGACTGGTCAATGGAAGCGGAACTCCCCAAGTATTTGGCAGATAAGAAGGATGGCAAGGTGAACAAAGGTATATGTGATATACATGTTATTGATGTGTACCTTACTAATGCTCGCAGTAGCACCTGGGTATTTGATACTGGTTCTGTTGCTAATATTTGCAACTCGAAACAGCGGCTACAGATTAAGCGAAGATTGGCTAAGGACGAGGTGACGATGCGCGTAGGAAATGGTTCCAAAGTCGATGTGATCGCGGTCGGCACGCTACCTCTACATCTACCTTCGGGATTAGTTTTAGACCTAAATAATTGTTATTTGGTGCCAGTGTTGAGCATGAACATTATATCTGGATCTTGTTTGATGCGAGACGGTTATTCATTTAAATCAGAGAATAATGGTTGTTCTATTTATATGAGTAATATCTTTTATGGTCATGCACCCTTGAAGAGTGGTCTATTTTTATTGAATCTCGATAGTAGTGATACACATATTCATAATGTTGAAGCCAAAAGATGCAGAGTTGATAATGATAGTGCAACTTATTTGTGGCACTGCCGTTTAGGTCATATCGGTGTAAAGCGCATGAAGAAACTACATACTGATGGAGTTTTGGAACCACTTGATTATGAATCACATGGTACTTGCGAACCATGCCTCATGGGCAAGATGACTAAAACGTCGTTTTTTGGAACTATGGAGAGAGCAACAGATTTGTTGGAAGTCATACATACAGATGTATAGGGTTCGATGAATGTTGAGGCTCGTGGCGGATATCGTTATTTTCTCACCTTCACAGATGATTTAAGCAGATATGGGTATATCTACTTAATGAAACATAAGTCTGAAACTTTTGAAAAGTTCAAAGAATTTTAGAGTGAAGTTGAAAATCATCATAACAAGAAAATAAGGTTTCTACGATTTGATTGTGGAGGAGAATATTTGAGTTACGAGTTTGGTCTACATTTGAAACAATGCGGAATAGTTTCGCAACTCACGCCACTCGGAACACCACAGCGTAATGGTGTGTCCGAACGTCGTAATCGTACTTTACTTGATATGGTGCGCTCCATGATGTCTCTTACTGATTTACCGCTATTGTTTTGGGGTTATGCTTTAGAGACGGCTGCATTCACGTTAAATAGGACACCATCAAAATCCGTTGAGACGACGCCTTATGAACTATGGTTTGGCTAGAAACCAAAGTTGTTGTTTCTTAAAGTTTGGGGTTGCGATGCTTATGTGAAAAAACTTCAACCTAATAAGCTCGAACCCATATCGGAGAAATGTGTCTTCATAGGATACCCAAAGGAGACTGTTGGGTACACCTTCTATCACAAATCCGAAGGCAAGACTTTTGTTGCTAAATTCGGAGTTTTTCTAGAGAAGGAGTTTCTCTCGAAAGAAGTGAGTGGGAGGAAAGTAGAACTTGATGAGGTAACTGTACCTACTCCCTTATTGGAAAGTAGTTCATCACAGAAACCGGTCCCTGTGACATCTACACCAATTAGTGAGGAAGTTAATGATGATGATCATGGAACTTCAGATCAAGTTGTTACTGAACCTCATAGGTCAAACAGAATAAGATCTGCACCAGAGTGGTACGGTAATCCTGTTCTGGAGGTCATGCTACTAGATCATGATGAACCTACGAACTATGAAGAAGCGATGATGAGCCCAGATTCCGCAAAATGGCTTGAGGCCATGAAATCTGAGATGGGATCCATGTATGAGAACAAAGTATGGACTTTGGTTGACTTGCCCGATGATCGGCAAGCAATTGAGAATAAATGGATCTTCAAGAAGAAGACTGACACTGACGGTAATGTTACTGACTACAAAGCTCGACTTGTTGCGAAAGGTTTTCGACAAGTTCAAGGGATTGACTATGATGAGACCTTCTCACCCATAGCGATGCTTAAGTCTGTTCGAATCATGTTAGCAATTGCCGCATTTTATGGTTATGAAATTTGGCAAATGGATGTCAAAACTGCATTCCTGAATGGATTTCTGGAAGAAGAGTTGTATATGATGCAACCGGAAGGTTTTTTCAATCCAAAGGGAGCTAACAAAGTGTGCAAGCTCCAGCGATCCATTTATGGACTGGTGCAAGCCTCTCAGAGTTGGAATAAACGCTTTGATAGTGTGATCAAAGCATTTGGTTTTGTACAGACTTTTGGAGAAGCCTGTATTTACAAGAAAGTGAGTGGGAGCTCTGTAGCATTTCTGATATTATATGTGGATGACATATTGCTGATTGGAAATGATATAGAATTTCTGGATAGCATAAAGGGATACTTGAATAAGAGTTTTTCAATGAAAGACCTCGGTGAAGCTGCTTATATATTGGGCATCAGGATCTATAGAGATAGATCAAGACGCTTAATTGGACTTTCACAAAGCACATACCTTGACAAAGTTTTGAAGAAGTTCAAAATGGATCAAGCAAAGAAAGGGTTCTTGCCTGTGTTACAAGGTGTGAAGTTGAGTAAGACTCAATGCCCGACCACTGCAAAAGATAGAGAGAAGATGAAAGATGTTCCCTATGCTTCAGCCATAGGCTCTATCATGTACACAATGCTGTGTACCAGACCTGATGTGTGCCTTGCTATAAGTCTAGCAGGGAGGTACCAAAGTAATCCAGGAGTGGATCACTGGACAGCGGTCAAGAACATCCTGAAATACCTAAAAAGCACTAAGGATATGTTTCTCGTTTATGGAGGTGACAAAGAGCTGATCGTAAATGGTTACGTTGATGCAAGCTTTGACACTGATCCGGATGATTCTAAATTGCAAACCAGATACGTGGTTACATTCAACGGTGGAGCTGTCAGTTGGTGCAGTTCTAAACAAAGCATCGTGGCGGGATCTACATGTGAAGCAGAGTACATAGCTGCTTTGGAAGCAGCACATGAAGGACTCTGGATGAAGGAGTTCATATCCGATCTAGGTGTCATACCTAGTGCACCGGGTCCAATGAAAATCATTTGTGACAATACTGGTGCAATTGCCTTGGCGAAGGAATCCAGATTTCACAAGAGAACCAAGCACATCAAGAGACGCTTCAATTCCTGTCACATCCTAGTTAGCCATGCATTAGAGTGTTGCATCATGTCTACTTTTCATCAGAAACTTGAAATGGGGATGACAGAACCCCCAGTCCCCTCTGAAACCAACTAGGGTTTACTAAAAAACTTTTCAATGAACCTGAAATGCCCTTCTAAAATGCCCATCATTTTTGTCTTGGTTCAGAACCTCTGCCAAAAGTGGTGCACATTTTCCTAGGCCATCTTAGGGTTTTTGAATTAAATCATAAATATTTGATTTTGGGCATTTAAAATTATATAAAATATTTAAATGCTCAAATATCTCCAAACTAAAATGTTTCATGTTGGAAATAATCCAACTATGGACCAGGAGTAATTTGGTGATTTTAGGAGTTGCCCAAGTATTTTATTTAATTCAACAAAGTTGCAGAAGTATTAAAAAGGAACAGAAACAGAAAGAAAAAGGGAAAACTTACCTGGCGCCACCACAGGCCCACCAGCCAGCCCACCTGGCCGGCCCAGCCCGGCCACCGCTCCAGCGAGCTGCTTGGCTTGCCAGGCAGGCAGCCAAGGTGCTCGGCGGCGGCACCGCAGCTCGCCACGCAGCTGCACGCCGCCCTGCCTCCACCTCTCGCCGCCCTGATGGCCTGGACGAGCTCCACGTCGCGCCCCGACCCTCCTGGACACCTCCATTCGCCCCCAGTTCCTCTCCCTCGCGCTCCCACGCCATGGCCGACGCCACCGTCGCCGCACCGCCGCCGTAGCCGTGCTCCCCGTCGTCTCCACGCCGCGCCACCCTGTCCAGAAGCTCCGCCGTCCTCTACTTCTTCGAGCTAGCCGAGCCCCGAGCGCTCGCGTGCCCCGAAGCCACCGCACCGACCTCGCCCGAGCTCACCGTCGCCGGAGATCCCCTTCAACGCCGTCGCCGCCTCAGCTCGTCCCCGACCTCGCCGGTGGCCTCTACGGGAGCTGTGAGCCTAGCTACTCCTCCGACCCTCTCTCTCTCATTCCTGAGCCGTGTAGCCACCGCACGAGGATCACACGCCCGCACCGCCGCGGATCTCGTCGCCGACGTGCTTCCGGCCACACTCCGGCCACAAGATGGTGTCCATCTTACTCACCGAGTCCCGCAGCACCTAGCTAGCCACTCCACGAGCCTCACCGACCCCTCTAGCGCCAAGTTCATCTTCGACCGAACCCCGGTGGCCGCCAAGGTCGTCGCCGGCGCCAACTCCGGCCACCCCGACCCCAACGGACTCCGCCAAGAGCTGCGGTTTGTCCTCAGCTCCACTCCGGTGGTCTCTGCGGGCCATTTGGTGGCCGAAATGGCCAAAACCACTTCCGCCGCCGCGTCAGGCTCGCCGGCGGCTAAACGCCGGCGTCGCTGGCTTTGACTTTGACCACGGGTGGGCCCTGGTTGACTCCCCTGAGTCAATGACAGGTGGGGCCCAGCCCTGTTAATTAAACAGGATTAGTTTTAATTAAATCTTAATTAAAATAATCACCCTGACATGCGGGACCCACTGTCAGGTTTGACCCAGAACTATTCCGTTGACCTGCTGACGTCACACTGACGTCAGGCTGACGCAGTAATTGATTTTCTGGATTTAATTTAAATCAGGAAATTCCAGAATATAATTTAAACTTCAAAAATTCATAACTTTTATTCTGTAACTCCAAATTGGACAAATTATATATGAAAAATGATCAGAAAAATCCAATCTATCCATCTGTAATATTTTCATGCATGATCAAACAAGTTAAATTGATGTTTTAAGCAGAACAAGAAAAGGCACTTTAAAAGGCCATATTTGAATTTGAAATTTGAATCCTTGATTCAAATTTGTTCAAACCCTTCTGGTTTTAGTTGCATTAGCCCAACACATTCATATTTCCATGTTTCATGCATGCATCATATTGTTGCACATTGTTTGGTGATGGTTGTATATCGGTGTTCTTTGCGGCAGGATCTGTCCCCGAGGAGTACCGTGATTACCCTAACGAAGAATCATATCCGTGCATCGAACCATCAGGCAAGCAACCGACCATTTGATCGTATCGATACAATCCCATGTTCTCGCTCCTGCTCTCTTTTACTGCATTAAGACAACGCGTTTCAAACTGCTGTGTGCTACGGTAGTTGAACCCATTTCCTCTGCATGACCTGTCATTGCCACAGTAACTAGATGAAACCCACTAGCATGTGTAGGAGTTGTTTGAGCCATATGCATGTGTTGTTCCTACCTTGCTATGCCTGCTATGCTTAGAGTCGTGTCAGGTCTGGTTCATCTGGGTGATGGGCTAGAGTGAAATGATTATGTCAGTAATGAGAGTGGTGTGGTGAACACGATTTGGTAAAGGTATCGATGAGAGGCCATGTAGGAGTACATGGTGGGTTGTTTCATTGAAGCCGACCTTAAGCACTGAGATCTGTATGTGTGATTTAAGATACAGCTACTACCATGCATTGGGCCCTGAAATATGACCCCGCTCGACTTCTTATTCACCCTAGCCCTCTGTCCAGGAGTTGCACGTAGTTTCTGGTGTTTGTAGCCTACTGGAGGCCGTGGACAGC
>NC_041383.1:75848468-75848956 GCF_002162155.2 Triticum dicoccoides
CTGACCGTAGGGGTGGGCTGTGATGCGGTAGGTACGTGGCACGGTGTACCGAATACCCGTTAGGTATCTCGGGAACCCTGTTCACATCGTTCGGGGCCGTATGGGAAACCTCGGCCGGACTCCCTGCGGATGGAACCTGAATAGGCGATAAACCTGGATTAGAGGCTTAAGTGTTTAGGTAGGTCGTGGTCTACACCCACGTCGGCTTTCGCTTGAAGTCTGCCGAGCACATGTCGTGTGCAGACGCTAAGTGGTGGAAACATGTATGAAGAAGTACACCCCTGCAGGGTTAACATGATCTATTCGAATAGCCGCGTCCGCGGTAAAGGACTACTTGGTCGCCTATACAGTTCATAGACAAGTAAATGGAAACTACTAAAAGCCTCAAGATAAGTGTGAGTGCCGAGGATGGCTCTTCCGTAGGAAGACGGAGGTGGACCCTCGGTAGTGTATTGAAGTGGTGAGTAGTGGACTCGTGTGCGCAAAAC
>NC_041383.1:75849463-75874857 GCF_002162155.2 Triticum dicoccoides
TACTTGTGTCGTAGAGTCATGTTGTGATGCTTCGTTGTACTTGCACATATCGAGCATATTGTGTGTATGATTGAAATGCTTGGTATGTGTGGGATCTGACTATCTAGTTGTTTATCTTTAGTAGCCTCTCTTACCGGGAAATGTCTCCTAGTGTTACCGCTGAGCCATGGTAGCTTGCTACTGCTCTGGAACACTTAGGCTGGCCGGCATGTGTCCTTCTTCGTTCCTGTGTCTGTCCCTTCGGGGAAATGTCACGCTTTGAGTACCGGAGTCCTGTTAGCCCGCTACAGCCCGGTTTACCGGAGTCCTGCTAGCCCAGTGCTACAGCCCAGACCCATTTGCTGATGACCGACACGTTCGGAGCTGGGTCATGGATGCCTGTCCCTGTAAGTCTGTGCCACTTTGGGTTTACGACTAGTCATGTCAGCCCGGGCTCCTTATCATATGGATGCTAGCGACACTGTCATATACGTGTGCCAAAAGGCGCAAACGGTCCCGGGCAAAGGTAAGGCGACACCCGTGGGAATACCGTGCGTGAGGCCACAAAGTGATATGAGGTGTTACATGCTAGATCGATGTGGCATTGAGTCGGGGTCCTGACAGCGTTGGCATCAGAGCCGGACTGCCTGTAGGTTCTCCAAGCCAAACTGGCCGATGTTGAGTCTAGAAATTCTTTAGTTATATGTAGGGGAATTGTTTGTGGGTTGGAACGTAAGGCTCTTTTTACTCCTTTTTCTTATGACATTCTGATCTGAGTCAGTCCATTCTTCCACCGGGGGTTAAGGAATTAGGATCTGTTCTCTCTATCAGGATCACGTGTTACTAATCAGTAGTACCTTATAAGTTTGATGGATACAAGCCCAGTTCAGTTCTACTACCACATTATGTTGTTAGAATGGATTCAAAACTTTGATATGATGATGTTGAGTGTGTACGAAATCCTTTGTCAAATGTCTCAAATCCTTCTTGAGCATTTACAGCTGTTATGCTGCCGAAATTTTGCTAGAAGTTCTAATGCCTTTGCATTATGATTGTGCTTTCAGATGGCCACTCGCGACCTCAATCAAGTGGTTCGCCTGACTCGATGCCTAGATGTACCCGGCCATACTGCTAAGTTGGTCAGGGTAATGACTGAGGCTGGATACCGCTGGTATCCTGAGTACACGGTCGAAGAGCAATTTCGGGACTTCAATCAAAGCCAGTATCTCTGCACTGTCAGGATATTTCCATCTTATCCTGGATCCACCGAGCCTCTTCACTGCTCCTATGGACTCGGGGTTACTATTGAGATGGCTGTGCAGGACGCCACCTACTCTATGATGACCATTATGCGAGTCAGATCTGGTCTATTTCGGGACTCTGATTTCCGGTATATGCCAGGATCACTTCCGGGAGCACAAGGGTATCTCCAGGCTATTTATGCTGACCCCACCCAGGAGGATTCACGGACTCGCACCACTGCTGAGATGCTCGAGGATAAGGACCGTGAAAATCGGGCCTTAAGGTTAGAGCTCTTCAATACTCGTGCTGACCACTGGGCTACTTTGACTCGGTTCGCACCGGCGGTGCAAGCTGGATATTCGGATATGCGCGATCTCTATCCTGTGAGATCTGCTCTGCCAGACGTGATGGGTTGGCGTGATGTAGGAGGCATCACCCCACCTCGCGGTCCCCGCAGGCCACCGTCTGTTGGTCCAAGACCTCATCCTAGCCCCTATGGTCCACAGGCTCCGCGAGATCGTCTGTTTCCGGATGATCATGTTGAGCTTCCAGGCTATGGAGGTGACCTCTACGAGGACTACTACGGATCGGTCTGAGTTAGTGGTTGTATCACTAGTTCGCACTAGCTGTGTCATCTATCGTCCCGCGTGACTCGTGGGATATGACCTAGTTTGTACCTTTCCGGAGGTGTAGAAAAATAATGTATAGGAGCTTGGAATGCCTCCGATGAGATGTAATCCTCTTTTCACCGTAATAGTACTTTGTTTGGTCTTGTACTAAACCCTGTATGGTGTGTATGACGATGGAATGAAGAAGCAGTTTCTGTATTTTACCATGTCATACGGATGATCATCTTGCATTTCGAGTTATTCCTTACATTTTGTATCTGATGTCGGATTTTATCATTCTGACTAAATCATTGTCTTGTTTACCTAGGATGGTCAACACGCGCACTAACCCTGCTCCTCAAGAGCAGGCCGAAGGCAGTGAAGTCAGGGATACAAATCTGCCTCATCCTCCTTCATTAGCCGAGGTTATGATGGAGGCTGAGAGAAACAAGCGGGAGACCAACCGTTTGTTGGAGCGTATCGAACAGAATACAGCACACCATCAGAGGACTAACGTGGTGTCACTCAGTGATTTTATCAAATTACATCCACCCACGTTCCACCACTCCGTCGAGCCTCTCGACGCTGATGACTGGCTTCGCAGTATCGCTCACAAACTGCGTTCCGCGCTGGTAGCGGAGGCTGACAAGGTCACCTTTGCTGCATATCATCTTGAAGGCCCCGCCAGTCTATGGTGGGAGAATTATGGAACTATGCGCCCAGCGGGCCATGTCACTACTTGGGCTGAGTTCAGCGAGGCTTTCCGTGAACATCACATTCCGGAGGGTCTCATGGACCGTAAACGTGAGGAATTCTGCAATTTCACCCAAGGCCGACTTTCTGTGGATGCTTATAGCAGGGAGTTTGGTAATCTCGCACGATATGCAACCGAGGAAGTTTCTACTGACGCCAAGAAGCAAGCAAGGTTCCATAAGGGACTTAGTCCTGAGCTTCGCCGCGACCTCCGTCTGCATGAGTGCACATCTTTTCAGAAACTTGTCAATAAAGCCATCAGTGTCGAAACTGGTCAGACTGACTATGACGCAACACGCAAGCATGGCCGTGATATGGGTTCCTCATCCGGTGCTGGTCCCCAGAAGCGCCGCGTGTGGGTACCCAACACCGCCCTGCCACCCAGGTTCACACCGAGACCATCTTTCCAGGCGCCTCGCCCTGTTCAACAGTCTGCTCCAGCCAAGCCCTATGGGGGTCCAATCAATAATGCTCCTCCACGTACCAGTTCCGTGACTTGCTTCAAGTGTGGGGAATCTGGTCACTATATGCGTGAGTGTCCCCAGACCAACCCCAATCAATCTGCTAAAGCTGTTGGCCGTGGCAAGCCGACAGGGAAAATATTCCACGCCAAACCGGTCACCGCTTCACGTGGCCATGTCAACTGTATCTCTGCCGAAGAAGCTCAAGAGGATCCCAACGTCGTTCTCGGTATGCTTCTTGTTAATTGCCACCCGGCATCTGTTCTTTTCGATACAGGAGCCTCTCATTCTTTTATATCCGAAAATTATGCTCGTTTGCATAACGTTGCATTCTGTGACATGCCAACCTCTATGGTAATTCAAACTCCGGGATCCAAATGGCAAACTTCTAGAGTAAGTTATGGAAATGAAATCCAAGTCGATAGACTTGTTTTCCTCGCGTCTTTGATAGCCCTTAAATCTTCAGATATTAATATCATTCTGGGTATGGATTGGATGTCAGCTCATCATGCCCAAATTGATTGCTTCTCTAGGACTGTTCAACTCACCCATCCTTCGGGGAAGATAGTCAATGTCTTGACCCGAATAGCCAAGCGACAATTATATTCTCTTAACGCCAGCCCTTTGCCAGACCTTGAGGACATTCCGGTAGTTCGTGACTTCCCGGATGTCTTTCCAGAGGAATTGCCAGGTGTTCCACCTGACAGGGATGTTGAGTTCGTAATCGACCTCATCCCCGGAACCGTTCCGATTGCTAGAAGACCTTATAAGATGGCACCACTAGAACTAGCCGAGCTTAAGAAACAACTCGATGAATCCTTGAACAAGGGTTTCATCCGCCCTAGTTCATCTCCGTGGGCTTGCCCCGTCCTATTCGTCAAGAAGAAGGATGGTACGGACCGGATGGTTGTAGATTACCGACCTGTCAATTTGGTCACAATCAAGAACAAATATCCACTTACCAGGATCAACGATCTGTATGATCAGCTCGCTGGATCCTCAGTCTTCTCCAAGATGGATTTGAGGTTGGGCTACCATCAAATCAAAATCAGAAACGGGGACATTCCTAAAACGGCCTTTGTTACTCGTTATGGCCAATACGAGTACACCGTCATGTCCTTCGGTTTAACCAACGCTCCAGCCACCTTTTCTCGGTTAATGAACTCAATCTTCATGGAGTATTTGGATAAATTCGTCGTTGTTTACCTCGATGATATACTCATCTACTCCAAGAACGAGGAAGAACATGCCGAACATTTGAGGCTAGTGTTGAAGAAACTTCGAGAGCATCGCCTTTATGCCAAATTTTCTAAATGTGAATTCTGGTTGTCAGAAGTGACCTATCTGGGTCATGTAATATCTGGTAAAGGTATTGCTGTTAATCCTGAGCGAGTTCAAGCCGTCCTTAATTGGACTCCACCTGAATCGGTCAAGCAAGTTCGGAGTTTTCTAGGCTTAGCGAGCTATTGTCGTCGCTTTGTCGAGAACTTCTCCAAAGTTGCTAAACCTCTAACCGAACTCCTCAAGAAGGATAAAAAGTTTGAATGGACTCCACAATGTGAGCACAGCTTTCAGGAACTGAAAAGACGCCTGACCTCTGCTCCCGTACTGGTACCGCCAGACTTTTCCAAGGACTTTGTTATCTACTGCGACGCCTCGCGACAAGGACTAGGTTGCATTCTCATGCAAGATCGACACGTAATTGCCTACGCTTCACGGCAATTGCACCCACATGAGGAGAATTATCCTACTCATGATCTAGAGCTTGCAGCTGTAGTCTATGCACTTAAAACCTGGCGGCATTACCTCCTCGGTAACCGTTGCGAGATATTCACTGATCACCAAAGTCTGAAGTACATTTTCACCCAACCGGATCTGAATCTCCGACAGAGACGTTGGGTTGAATTGATCACAGACTTCGACTTAGGAATAACCTACACCCCAGGGAAAGCCAACGTCATGGCTGATGCGCTAAGTCGTAAATCTTATTGTAACAATCTGATGTTACAACAAAGTCAACCGCTTCTCCATGAGGAATTTCGGAAGCTTAACCTTCACATTGTACCTCAAGGTTTTCTTTCCACCTTGGTAGCAAAACCTACTCTTACGGATCAAATCATCGCTGCCCAAAGGCGAGATAAGGGAATATCTAAAATCAAAGAGAACATTGCTAGCGGAGGTGCTAGTTGTTTCTCCACAAATGATCATGGTATTGTGTACTTTGAGAACCGTCTAGTGGTTCCCAAGAACCAGCATCTACGGCAATTGATCCTTAAGGAAGCTCATGAATCTCCTCTCACCATTCATCCCGGTAGTACTAAGATGTATCAGGACCTACGCCAGAGGTTCTGGTGGACTAGGATGAAGAGAGAAATTGCTCAGTTTATTGCTAATTGCGACGTCTGTCGTCGAGTAAAAGCAGAGCACCAACGGCCTGCTGGCACCCTTCAACCCTTAGATATTCCTGAATGGAAATGGGATAAAATTGGTATGGATTTCATTACCAGTTTTCCCAGGACCAAGAGAGGGAATAATGCTATTTTCGTCGTGGTCGATCGTCTTTCCAAAGTAGCTCATTTCTTGCCTGTTCGTGAGAATATAACCGCTAGTCAGCTGGCAGACTTATACATCTCCCGAATAGTGTCCCTCCATGGTGTTCCTTTGGAAATTAACTCGGATCGAGGAAGTCTTTTCACCTCTCGATTTTTGGAAAGTTTCCAAAATGCTATGGGAACTCGTCTCTCCTTTAGCACCGCCTTCCACCCTCAGTCGAGTGGTCAAGTGGAACGCGTCAACCAAATTCTAGAAGACATGCTTCGAGCCTCTGTTATCTCGTTCGGAATGGACTGGGAGAAGTGCCTTCCATTTGCCGAATTCGCTTACAACAACAGCTATCAATCTAGCTTGGGTAAAGCCCCTTTTGAAGTTCTCTATGGACGACGGTGTCGAACACCCCTTAACTGGTTAGAGACCGGGGAAAGACAATTCTTTGGCCCGGATATGATTCAGGAAGCAGAAGAACAAGTTCGTATCGTCCGTGAAAAGTTGAAAACAGCTCAATCTCGTCAAAAGAGTCAATATGACCGAAAACATAAGGCTATGACTTTCGAGGTTGACGAGAAGGCTTATCTTCGGGTCACCCCTCTGAAGGGAACCCATCGTTTCGGTATCAAAGGCAAATTGGCTCCTCGTTACATTGGACCTTTTCGCATTCTCGCCAAACGAGGAGAAGTTGCCTACCAGTTGGAACTACCTCCGCACCTCTCCAGAGTCCACGATGTCTTCCACGTTTCTCAACTCAGGCGTTGCTTCTCGGATCCTATCCGTGAAGTGGACCACGAAACGCTTGATCTCCAAGATAACCTTACATATCGAGAGTACCCCATTCGTATCCTCGATCAGGCCGAACGTACCACCCGACGTCATAATATCAAGTTTCTCAAAGTTCAATGGTCGCACCACTCCGAGGATGAAGCAACTTGGGAAAGGGAGGATCGTCTTCGACTCGAGTATCCCGCCTTCTTCCCTGAGGAACCCAAATCTCGGGACGAGATTCTCTTGAGTGGGGGTGAGTTGTCACATCCTAGTTAGCCATGCATTAGAGTGTTGCATCATGTCTACTTTTCATCAGAAACTTGAAATGGGGATGACAGAACCCCCAGTCCCCTCTGAAACCAACTAGGGTTTACTAAATACCTTTTCAATGAACCTGAAATGCCCTTCTAAAATGCCCATCATTTTTGTCTTGGTTCAGAACCTCTGCCAAAAGTGGTGCACATTTTCCTAGGCCATCTTAGGGTTTTTGAATTAAATCATAAATATTTGATTTTGGGCATTTAAAATTATATAAAATATTTAAATGCTCAAATATCTCCAAACTAAAATGTTTCATGTTGGAAATAATCCAACTATGGACCAGGAGTAAATTGGTGATTTTAGGAGTTGCCCAAGTATTTTATTTAATTCAACAAAGTTGCAGAAGTATTAAAAAGGAACAGAAACAGAAAGAAAAAGGGAAAACTTACCTGGCGCCACCACAGGCCCACCAGCCAGCCCACCTGGCCGGCCCAGCCCGGCCACCGCTCCAGCGAGCTGCTTGGCTTGCCAGGCAGGCAGCCAAGGTGCTCGGCGACAGCACCGCAGCTCGCCACGCAGCTGCACGCCGCCCTGCCTCCACCTCTCGCCGCCCTGATGGCCTGGACGAGCTCCACGTCGCGCCCCGACCCTCCTGGACACCTCCATTCGCCCCCAGTTCCTCTCCCTCGCGCTCCCACGCCATGGCCGACGCCACCGTCGCCGCACCGCCGCCGTAGCCGTGCTCCCCGTCGTCTCCACGCCGCGCCACCCTGTCCAGAAGTTCCGCCGTCCTCTACTTCTTCGAGCTAGCCGAGCCCCGAGCGCTCGCGTGCCCCGAAGCCACCGCACCGACCTCGCCCGAGCTCACCGTCGCCGGAGATCCCCTTCAACGCCGTCGCCGCCTCAGCTCGTCCCCGACCTCGTCGGTGGCCTCTACGGGAGCGCTGTGAGCCTAGCTACTCCTCCGACCCTCTCTCTCTCATTCCTGAGCCGTGTAGCCACCGCACGAGGATCACACGCCCGCACCGCCGCGGATCTCGTCGCCGACGTGCTTCCGGCCACACTCCGGCCACAAGATGGTGTCCATCTTACTCACCGAGTCCCGCAGCACCTAGCTAGCCACTCCACGAGCCTCACCGACCCCTCTAGCGCCAAGTTCATCTTCGACCGAACCCCGGTGGCCGCCAAGGTCGTCGCCGGCGCCAACTCCGGCCACCCCGACCCCAACGGACTCCGCCAAGAGCTGCGGTTTGTCCTCAGCTCCACTCCGGTGGTCTCCGCGGGCCATTTGGTGGCCGAAATGGCCAAAACCACTCCCGCCGCCGCGTCGGGCTCGCCGGCGGCTAAACGCCGGCGTCGCTGGCTTTGACTTTGACCACGGGTGGGCCCTGGTTGACTCCCCTGAGTCAATGACAGGTGGGGCCCAGCCCTGTTAATTAAACAGGATTAGTTTTAATTAAATCTTAATTAAAATAATCACCCTGACATGCGGGACCCACTGTCAGGTTTGACCCAGAACTGTTCCGTTGACCTGCTGACGTCACACTGACGTCAGGCTGACGCAGTAATTGATTTTCTGGATTTAATTTAAATCAGGAAATTCCAGAATATAATTTAAACTTCAAAAATTCATAACTTTTATTCTGTAACTCCAAATTGGACAAATTATATATGAAAAATGATCAGAAAAATCCAATCTATCCATCTGTACTATTTTCATGCATGATCAAACAAGTTAAATTGATGTTTTAAGCAGAACAAGAAAAGGCACTTTAAAAGGCCATATTTGAATTTGAAATTTGAATCCTTGATTCAAATTTGTTCAAACCCTTCTGGTTTTAGTTGCATTAGCCCAACACATTCATATTGCCATGTTTCATGCATGCATCATATTGTTGCACATTGTTTGGTGATGGTTGTATATCGGTGTTCTTTGCGGCAGGATCTGTCCCCGAGGAGTACCGTGATTACCCTAACGAAGAATCATATCCGTGCATCGAACCATCAGGCAAGCAACCGACCATTTGATCATATCGATACAATCCCATGTTCTCGCTCCTGCTCTCTTTTACTGCATTAAGACAACGCGTTTCAAACTGCTGTGTGCTACGGTAGTTGAACCCATTTCCTCTGCATGACCTGTCATTGCCACAGTAACTAGATGAAACCCACTAGCATGTGTAGGAGTTGTTTGAGCCATATGCATGTGTTGTTCCTACCTTGCTATGCCTGCTATGCTTAGAGTCGTGTCAGGTCTGGTTCATCTGGGTGATGGGCTAGAGTGAAATGATTATGTCAGTAATGAGAGTGGTGTGGTGAACACGATTTGGTAAAGGTATCGATGAGAGGCCATGTAGGAGTACATGGTGGGTTGTTTCATTGAAGCCGACCTTAAGCACTGAGATCTGTATGTGTGATTTAAGATACAGCTACTACCATGCATTGGGCCCTGAAATATGACCCCGCTCGACTTCTTATTCACCCTAGCCCTCTGTCCAGGAGTTGCACGTAGTTTCTGGTGTTTGTAGCCTACTGGAGGCCGTGGACAGCACTGACCGTAGGGGTGGGCTGTGATGCGGTAGGTACGTGGCACGGTGTACCGAATACCCGTTAGGTATCTCGGGAACCCTGTTCACATCGTTCGGGGCCGTATGGGAAACCTCGGCCGGACTCCCTGCGGATGGAACCTGAATAGGCGATAAACCTGGATTAGAGGCTTAAGTGTTTAGGTAGGTCGTGGTCTACACCCACGTCGGCTTTCGCTTGAAGTCTGCCGAGCACATGTCGTGTGCAGACGCTAAGTGGTGGAAACATGTATGAAGAAGTACACCCCTGCAGGGTTAACATGATCTATTCGAATAGCCGCGTCCGCGGTAAAGGACTACTTGGTCGCCTATACAGTTCATAGACAAGTAAATGGAAACTACTAAAAGCCTCAAGATAAGTGTGAGTGCCGAGGATGGCTCTTCCGTAGGAAGACGGAGGTGGACCCTCGGTAGTGTATTGAAGTGGTGAGTAGTGGACTCGTGTGCGCAAAACCATTTCAAGTTGGAGTATCGTAGGATAGTCTAGCCAAGAGTCAAAGCTGGCTTGCTGCAATAACTCCACCAACCCTTCTTGATACTATGCATGTATGTAGGATCTGATGTAAGTCTTGCTGAGTACCTTTGTACTCATGTTGCTATAATCTACATTTTTACAGAAGACGCTGCAACCCCTTCTGATGGGTTCTATGTAGACGTTGACATCAACGAGTAGGCTAAAGACCCAGGTGGTGACCCTGAGCTTGTGATGGACCACGTAGTATAGCTAGGCTTTCCAAGCCTCTTTTATTTTTACTAGTTGTCTGTACTCAGACAATGTACTTCCGCTGCTGATTTGTATGACTGTATGACTTGTATGTTGGGTCGTGAGACCCGTATCTTTGTGTATGTTATGTATGGCTCCCTGAGCCTTAAATAAAGTACTTGTGTCGTAGAGTCATGTTGTGATGCTTCGTTGTATTTGCACATATCGAGCATATTGTGTGTATGATTGAAATGCTTGGTATGTGTGGGATCTGACTATCTAGTTGTTTATCTTTAGTAGCCTCTCTTACCGGGAAATGTCTCCTAGTGTTACCGTTGAGCCATGGTAGCTTGCTACTGCTCTGGAACACTTAGGCTGGCCGGCATGTGTCCTTCTTCGTTCCTGTGTCTGTCCCTTCGGGGAAATGTCACGCTTTGAGTACCGGAGTCCTGTTAGCCCGCTACAGCCCGGTTTACCGGAGTCCTGCTAGCCCAGTGCTACAGCCCGGACCCATTTGCTGATGACCGACACGTTCGGAGCTGGGTCATGGATGCCTGTCCCTGTAAGTCTGTGCCACTTTGGGTTTACGACTAGCCATGTCAGCCCGGGCTCCTTATCATATGGATGCTAGCGACACTGTCATATACGTGTGCCAAAAGGCGCAAACGGTCCCGGGCAAAGGTAAGGCGACACCCGTGGGAATACCGTGCGTGAGGCCGCAAAGTGATATGAGGTGTTACATGCTAGATCGATGTGGCATTGAGTCGGGGTCCTGACAATTCCATCCGAGAATTAGTCTACGTGGGAGACATAGAAATTTGCGAGATACATATGGATCTGAATGTTGCAGACCCGTTGACTAAGCCTCTTCCACGAGCAAAACATGATCAGCACCAAGGCTCCATGGGTGTTAGAATCATTACTGTGTAATCTACATGATTGACTCTAGTACAAGTGGGAGACTGAAGGAAATATGCCCTAGAGGCAATAATAAAGTTATTATTTATTTCCTTATATCATGGTAAATGTTTATTATTCATGCTAGAATTGTATTAACCGGAAACATAATACATGTGTGAATACATAGACAAACAGATTGTCACTAGTATGCCTCTACTTGACTAGCTCGTTAAGCAAAGATGGTTATGGTAGCCATAGACATGAGTTGTAATTTGATTAACGGGATCACATCATTAGTAGAATGATGTGATTAACATGACCCATTCCGTTAGCTTAGCACACAATCGTTTAGTATGTTGTTGTTACATTCTTCATGACTTATACATGTTCCTATGACTATGAGATTATGCAACTCCCGTTTACCGGAGGAACACTTTGTGTGCTACCAAACATCACAACGTAACTGGGTGATTATAAAGGTGCTCTACAGGTGTCTCCGAAGGTACATGTTGGGTTGGCGTATTTCGAGATTAGGATTTGTCACTCCGATTGTCGTAGAGGTATCTCTGGGCCCTCTTGGTAATACACATCACTTAAGCCTTGCAAGCATTGCAACTAATGAGTTAGTTGCGGGATGATGTATTACGGAATGAGTAAAGAGACTTGCCGGTAATGAGATTGAACGAGGTATTGAGATACTGACGATCAAATCTCAGGCAAGTAACATACCGATGACAAAGGGAACAACGTATGTTGTTATGCGGTCTGACCGATAAAATCATCGTAGAATATGTGGGAACCAATATGAGCATCCAGGTTCCGCTATTGGTTATCGACCGGAGACGTGTCTCGATCATGTCTACATAGTTTTTGAGCCCGTAAGGTTCGCACGCTTAACGTTATGATGATAGTTATATTATGAGTTTATATGTTTTGATGTACTGAAGGTTGTTCGGAGTCCCAGATGTGATCACAGACATGACGAGGAGTCTCAAAATGGTCGAGACATGAAGATTGATATATTGGAAGCCTATGTTTGGATATCGGAAGTGTTCCGGGTGAAATCGGGATTTTACCGGAGTACCGGGAGGTTATCGGAACCCCCCCCCCGGGGGGGGGGGTTAATCGGCCTTAGTGGGCCTTTACGAAGAAGAGGAGAGGCGGCCAGGGCTGGGCTGCGCGCCCCTACCCCCTAGTCCGAATAGGACAAGGAGAGGGGGGCGGCGCCACCCCTTCCTTCCTCTCTCCCTCCTCTTTCCCCCCTCCCAAGTCCTAATCCAACTAGGAAAGGGGGGGAGTCCTACTCCCGGTGGGAGTAGGACTCCTCCCGGCGCGCCTCTCCCCTTGGCCGGCCGCACCCCACTTTGCTCCTTTATATACGGGGGCAGGGGGGCACCCTAGAGACACAACAATTGATCGTTTGATCTTTTAGCCGTGTGCGGTGTCCCCCTCCACCATAGTTCACCTCGATAATACTGTAGTGGTGCTTAGGCGAAGCCCTGCGTCGGTAGAACATCATCATCGTCACCACGTCGTCGTGCTGACGAAACTCTCCCTCAACACTCGGCTGGATCAGAGTTCGAGGGACGTCATCGGGCTGAACGTGTGCTGAACTCGGAGGTGTCGTATGTTCGGTACTTGATCGGTCAGATCGTGAAGACGTACGACTACATCAACCGCGTTGTGCTAACTCTTCCGCTTATGGTCTACAAGGGTATGTAGAAAACACTCTCCCCTCTCGTTGCTATGCATCACCGTGATCTTGCGTGTGCGTAGGAAAAAATTTGAAATTACTACGTTCCCCAGCAGTGCTACGTTCCTTTGAATTTTAATGCCTTCCTAGAGAAAGCAAAGTTGAAAGATGATGGTAGCAATTACACAGACAGGGTCCGTAACTTGAGGATTATCGTCATTACTGCATAAAAGAATTACGTCTTGGAAGCACCGCTAGGTGCTAGGCCTGCTGCAGGCAACTGTGGACGTTGTGAACGTCTGGTAGAGCAAAGCTGATGACTACTCGATATTTCAGTGTGCCATGCTTTATGGCTTAGAATTGGGACTTCAAAGACGTTTTGAACGTCATGGGGCATATGAGATGTTCCAAGAGTTGAAGTTAATATTTCAAGCAAATGCCCGAGTTGAGAGATATGAAGTCTCCAACAAGTTCTATAGCTACAAAATGGAGGAGAATAGTTTTGTCAGTGAACACATACTCAGAATTTCTGGGTACCATAACCACTTGACTCAGCTGGGAGTTAATCTTCCTGATGATAGTGTCATTGACAGAGTTCTTCAATCACTGCCACCAAGCTATAAAGGCTTCGTGATGAACTATAATATGCAAGGGATGACGAAAATGATTCCCGAGCTCTTCGCAATGCTAAAGGCTGCGGAGGTAGAAATTGAGAAGGAGCATCAAGTGTTGATGGTCAACAAGACCACTAGTTTCAACAAAAAGGGCAAGGGGAAGAAGGGGAACTTCAAGAAGAACGGCAAGCAAGTTGCTTCTCAAGGGAAGAAACCCAAGTCTAGACCTAAGCCTGAAACTAAGTGCTTCTACTACAAAGGGACTGGTCACTGGAAGCGGAACTGCCCCAAGTATTTGGCTGATAAGAAGGATGGAAAAGTGAAAGGTATATTTGATATACATGTTAATGATGTGTACCTTATTAATGCTCAGCGCCTGGTTATTTGATACTGGTTCTGTTGCTCATATTTGCAACTCGAGACAGGGGCTACGGATTAAACAAAGATTGGCTAAGGACGAGGTGACGATGTGCATCGGGAAAGGTTCCAAGGTCGATGTGATCGCCGTCAGCATGCTACCTCTACATCTACCTTCGGGATTAGTTTTAGACCTGAATAATTGTTATTTGGTGCCAGCGTTAAGCATGAACATTATATTTGGATCTTGTTTGATGCGAGATGGTTATTAATTTAAATCAGAGAATAATGGTTCTTCTGTTTATATGAGTAATACCTTTTATAGTCATGCACCCTTGTTGAGTGGTCTATTTTTGTTGAATCTCGATCGTGCAGATACACATGTTCATAATATTGAAGCCAAAAGATGCAAAGTTGATAATGATAGTGCAACTTATTTGTGGCACTAACGTTTAGGTCATATCCATGTAAAGCGCATGAAGAAACTCCATGCTGATGGGCTTTTGGAATCACTTGATTATGAATCACTTGGTGCTTGCGAACCGTGCCTCATGGGCAAGATGACTAAAACTTTGTTCTCCGGAACAATGGAACGAGCTACTGACTTATTGGAAATAATACATACCGATGTATGCGGTCCAATGAGTGTTGAGGCTCGTGGCGGGTATCGTTATTTTCATACCTTCACGGATGATTGGAACAGATATGGGTATGTCTACTTAATGAAGCATAAGTCTGAAACATTTGAAAAGTTCAAAGAATTTCAGAGTGAAGTGGAAAATCATCGCAACAACAAAATAAAGTTTCTACGATCTGATCGTGGAGGCGAATATTTGTGTTACGAGTTTGATCTTCATTTGAAACAATGTGGAATAGTTTCACAACTTACGCCACCTGGAACACCACAACAAAATGGTGTGTCCGAACATCGTAACCATACTTTATTGGATATGGTGTGATCTATGATGTCTCTTACTGATTTACCACTATCATTTTGGAGTTATGCTTTAGAGATGGCTGCATTCACTTTAAATAGGGCACCATCAAAATCTGTTGAGACGACGCCTTATGAACTGTGGTTTGGGAAGAAACCAAAGTTGTCGTTTCTTAAAGTTTGGGGCTGCAATGCTTATATGAAAAAGCCTCAACCTGATAAGCTCGAACCCAAATCGGAGAAGTGCATCTTCATAGGATACCCAAAGGAAACGGTTGGGTACACCTTCTATCACAGATCCGAAGGCAAGATATTCGTTGCTAAGAATGGATCCTTTCTAGAGAAGGAGTTTCTCTCGAAAGAAGTGAGTTGGAGGAAAGTAGAACTTGATGAGATAATTGTACCTTCTCCCGAATTGGAAAGTAGTTCATCACAGAAATCAATTCAAGTGATTCCTACACCAATTAGTGAGGAAGCTAATGATGATGATCATGAAACTTCAGATCAAGTTACTACCGAACCTCGTAGGTCTTCCAGAGTACGGTAATCCTGTTCTAGAAGTCATGTTACTAGACCATGATGAACCTATGATCTATGAGGAAGTGATGATGAGCCCAGATTCTGCGAAATGGCTTGAGGCCATGAAATCTGAGATGGGATCCATGCATGACAACAAAGTGTGGACTTTGGTGGATTTGCCCGATGATCGGCAATCCATAGAAAATAAATGGATCTTCAAGAAGAAGACTGATGCAGACAGTAATGTTACTGTCTACAAAGCTCGACTTGTTGCGAAAGGTTTTCGACAAGTTCAAGGAGTTGACTACGATGAGACTTTCTCACCCGTGGCGATGCTTAAGTATGTCCGAATCATGTTAGCAATTGCCGCATTTTATGATTATGAAATTTGGCAAATGGATGCCAAAACTGCATTCCTGAATGGATTTCTGGAAGAAGAGTTGTATATGATGCAACCAGAAGGTTTTGTTGATCCAAAGGGTGCTAAGAAAGTGTGCAAGCTCCAGTGATCCATTTATGGACTGGTGCAAGCCTCTCGGAGTTGGAATAAATGCTTTGATAGTGTGATCAAAGCATATGGTTTTATACAGACTTTTGGTGAAGCATGTATTTACAAGAAAGTGAGTGGGAGCTCTGTAGCATTTCTAATATTATATGTGGATGACATATTATTGATTGGAAATGATATAGAATTTCTGGATAGCATAAAGGGATACTTGAATAAGAGTTTTTCAAATGAAAGACCTCAGTGAAGCTGCTTACATGTTGGGCATCAAGATCTATAGAGATAGATCAAGACGCTTAATTGGACTTTCACAAAGCACGTACCTTGATAAAGTTTTGAAGAAGTTCAAAATGGATCAGTCAAAGAAAGGGTTCTTGCCTGTGTTACAAGGTGTGATGTTGAGTCAGACTCAATGCCCGACCACTGCAAAAGATAGAGAGAAAATGAAAGTCATTCCCTATGCTTCGGCCATAGGTTCCATCATCTTTGCAATGGTGTGTATGAGGCCTGATGTGTGCCTTGCTATAAGTATAGCAGGGAGGTACCAAAGTAATCCCGGAGTGGAGCACTGGACATCGGTCAAGAACATCCTGAAATACCTAAAAAGGACTAAGGATATGTTTCTCATTTATGGGGATGAAAAAGAGCTCGTTGTAAATGGTTACGCCGATGCAAGCTTTGACACTGA
Source organism: Triticum dicoccoides (assembly GCF_002162155.2). NCBI lineage: Eukaryota > Viridiplantae > Streptophyta > Magnoliopsida > Poales > Poaceae > Triticum > Triticum dicoccoides. Next base: position 75,865,581 of record NC_041383.1, read on the forward strand.
TCCGGATGACTCTAAGTCGCAATCCGGATACGTATTTTTATTGAATGGTGGAGCTGTCAGTTGGTGCAGTTCCAAGGAAAGCGTCGTGGTGGGATCTATGTGTGAAGCGGAGTACATAGCTACTTCGGAAGCAGCAAATGAAGGAGTCTGGATGAAGGAGTTCATATCCGATCTAGGTGTCATACCTAGTGCATCGGGTCCAATGAAAATCTTTTGTGACAATACTGGTGCAATTGCCTTGGCAACGGAATCCAGATTTCACACGAGAACCAAGCACATCAAGAGACGCTTCAATTCCATTTGTCATCAATTGTCGGAGGGAGACATAGAGATTTACAAAATACATATGGATCTGAATGTTGCAGACCCGTTGACTAAGCCTCTTCCACAAGAAAAATATGATCAGCACCAAGACTCCATGGGTGTTAGAATCATTACTTTGTAATCAAGATTATTGGCTGTAGTGCAAGTGGGAGACTGAAGGAAATATACCCTAGAGGCAATAATAAAGTTATTATTTATTTCCTTATATCATGACAAATGTTTATTATTCATGCTAGAATTGTATTAACCGAAAACTTAGTACATGTGTGAATACATAAACAAAACATAGTGTCCCTAGTATGCCTCTACTTGACTAGCTCGTAAATCAAAGATGGTTATGTTTCCTAACCATACACATGTGTTGTCATTTTATGAATGGGGTCACATCATTAGGAGAATGATGTGATGGACAAGAACCATCCGTTAGCTTAGCATTATGATCGTTACAGTTTCATTGCTACTGCTTTCTTCATGACTTATACATGTTCCTCAGACTATGAGATTATGCAACTCCCTAATACCGTAGGAACACCTTGTGTGCTATCAAATGTAACAATGTAACTAGGTGATTATAAACATGCTCTACAGGTGTCTCCGAAGGTGTTTGTTGGGTTGGCATAGATCGAGATTAGGATTTGTCACTCCGTGTTTCGGAGAGGTATCTCTAGGCCCTCTCGGTAATGCTCATTACTATAAGCTTTGCAAGAAATGTGACTAATGAGTTAGTTGCAGGATGAAGCATTATGAAACGAGTAAAGAGACTTGCCGGTAATGAGATTGAACTAGGTATGATGATACTGACAATCGAATCTCGGGCAAGTAACATACTGATGATAAAGGGAACAACGTATGTTGTTGTGCGGTTTGACCGATAAAGGTCTTCGTAGAATATGTAGGAGACAATATGAGCATCTAGGTTCCACTATTGGTTATTAATCGGAGATGTGTCTCAATCATGTCTACATAGTTCTCGAACCCGTAGGGTCCGCATGCTTAACGTTCAATGACGATATGTATTATGAGTTATGAGTTTTTGATGACCGAAGTTTGTTTGGAGTCCTGATGAGATCACGGACGTGACGAGGAGTCTCAAAATGGTTGAGACATAAAGATTGATATATTAGGAGACTATGGTTGGACACCGGAAAGGTTTCGGAAGAGTTCGGGCATTTTCGGGGAAACGAGGGGTGACCGGAACCTCCCGGGGAAGTTATGGGCCTAGATGGGCCATAAGGGAGTAGGAGAGGGAAGGCCACTAGGTGGCGTGTGCCCCTCCCCTTAGCGGTTCGAATTAGACTAAGGAGAGGGGGCGCGGCCCCCTCTTTCCTTCCCCTCTCCCTCTTCTTCCCTCCTTTCCCCTCTTGGACTAGGAAAAGTGGGGGGCGAATCCTACTAGGTTTGGAGTCCTAGTAGGACTCCCCCATTTGGCGCGCCTCCTCCTTGGTCGGCCTTCTCCTCCTCCCTCCGTTATATACGGGGGCAGGGGGCACCCCAAAGCACAACAGAAGTTCTCTTAGCCATGTGCGGTGCCCCCCTCCACAGTTACACACTTCAGTCATATTGTCGTAGTGCTTAGGCGAAGCCCTGTGCTAGTAACATCATCAACACCGTCGCCACGCCGTCGTGCCGACAAAACTCTCCCTCGCCCTCAACTGGATCAAGAGCTCGAGGGACGTCATCGTGCTGAACGTGTGATGAACACGAAGGTGTCGTATGTTCGGTACTTGGATTGGTTGGATCGTGAAGACGTTCACTACATCGTGTGGACACACTCTCCTGTCTCGTTGTTATGCATCTCCTAGATAGACCTTGCGTGATCGTAGGAAATTTTTTAAATTACCGCGTTCCCCAACTGTATAGTTGCGAGATTCTGTGGTCCCTTGAGAATGAATGTTCTTCTGCAAACAGTTTTCGTACAACTGAAACGTTAAGGCACATGCAGAAATGTAGTTCAAATTGTGATGTGATATCATAGACAGTACCTTACGCTGCAGATGAGACCAATGTGTAAAAAGATTATTTCAGTCACTGTCTGATAAATGTAGCACCGGAGAATTTACAGAAATTTCGTTTAGAGGCTTGCCATCGAAGTGCACTTGCCTTAGGTAGGAATGATACTTCATCAATGAGTGCTTGAAAAGCGCAACCAACCCTTGCTCGTCTTGACAATCCAGTTTGGTCCTTGCCTATTTAAAAGAATGAAATCTTGTGTCTTCTTTCAGCAAAAACATAAGCAATAATTACTATGAATAATATTAGTACATTACTTACGCACAAGTTGCAGAGGAAGATTGGAAATTGTTCTTTGTCTGTGGTATAATCTTTCCATGAAGGAAAGATGCGCACAAAGTTTCTGACAACAACGTCCTGTAAACTGGGAAGAAGTGGAACAGGAGTCCTATGTTCTGCAATTGGGGCTCTCTCATTCAAAAATGGATTTGGCAACTGGATTTGGTGTACTCTTTGCTGGAATGGGGGTTTTGCATCGTAGAGTGGTGCTATGTCAACTGGCATCATCATATTGTTTGCGGCAGTTGGGTCTGCTGAGTTGGGGCATCAGAGATGGCCAGTGTAGTAGGGCTAGATTCTGCTAGAGTTGTCAGGTGATATTGCAACTACACCTGATGGGCTATTTGATTTATCAGGTGTCACTACCTTTTCCAAATACTTTGTCGGTGGTCCTCCGTGATTAGCAATCGCTCTCTTCCTTTTGAACATCTGATACACAAGAATAGCATTTGAATGGATGAATATGGTATGATGACAGATGGAATATGTACTGAAAATGGATAGGCATGGCGTAATCACATACACAAAGTGTAAACTAAGCTAATGACAGTGCAACAAAGTAGAAGCAATGCAAAGCATCAGTTGCAAGATATGTGTGACCAATATAACCTTGAAAAGTTAGAGCAAGCACCTTGATGGGTGAATAAGATAGGGCATCTGCCTCTGACTCCTCCGCTAGGGAGCTACATTGACTTAGGTCTCCCTCTAGCTCAGAATCACTACTAGAATCATATTCTGAGCATAAATCTGTAGGTGGAGAGCGTTTGCATTGCATTGCATGCAGACTTGATTTCAGTCCCTTAATGCCAAGTTTGACAGCCATAGCATTGTTCTGTTTTATTCTTTTAATGCGCGCAAGCTCATAATCATTATGATGTTGTTCAGTATCTGAGATTCATGAAAACATAAAAAGTAGTCAGGTTATCTATGGAATGCATTGCGGATTCAACTCGAAGAGTGTCTCCCTATAAATCCCTTCATATGTAAAGTTCACCCCCAACCGTGCTGACCAGACCACACACAGAAATACAAACCTCTTATATCTCTATAACAGGCAGACACACATATTTCAAAACTGAAGTAGGAACATTAGAATCATATCAAATTCGTATTTGAACAAATAAACTAAGGAATTATGATTGGCATAATATTTAGCTTTAAGGGTGGAGTGCTGGTAGTGCGACCCAGAGCAAGTAGACAGATTGTATTTCATGTTAAAGATCATAGTGTATGTAAAATGTGAAAACGGCACTTTCTTTCTATAGAATGCAGTGTTCGTTGCCCACACATGATTGAAGAGATCACACAGAGAAATACTATTCACTCATGTCTACGGTTTCAGTATTTTGTAACAAGACTTCTTCATCACACATTATAAGACAAAAAAAACTAGCATAAAACAAGTGGCAGCAGAATGAGTTGTTTAAAAAAGCTGTTGACGTTCCTTTGTGTTTTCTCCATGCCGCTGTCTACTGGTAAATTTCTGCATGAGAACTTCTGTTTGATTATCCGGAGCCCTTCTGCTGGCAGTAGATAAACTGGCCGATGCTTTGGCAACATCCCCTACATCAAGAAATCTTTTCTGTTAATCAAGAAGCGTGTACATTGGTTGTAAAAACAGCAAGTCAAAGTCTGAGCAAAGGATGACTACAAAATTACAACGACGGTCAGTTTTCCAGGTTGATTTTGGTCAAATATCTTAGCCATACCTATGCCTCTTTTATTTGTCCCCGATAACAAAAATTGACCATTATTTTATCTATTTAGCTTTCAAAGTTTGTTTATGGAAAATATAGTAAAAATAACATTTGTGCATGATAAATAAAGATACATTTTTGTATATGTGTCAAAGGAGAGAAAATCTGTGGAAACGTTTCCTCAAATGGCATGGTTACGGTCAAATATAGCACCATGTATATTTATCTATGAACACGGTCACACGGATGCATATCCTCTGCCTTTATAATGATATTAACTCAATTTTTGAAGTTCACTTAACATTGTCCTTCGAAATATGATGTCTAGTTCTTTTTTTCTGACAGCATCCCACCATCACCACCGCTAGAGAAAACCAAATGTTCTGCAAATCGATTTGTACAGTAGTTCTCTGGTCTATAGTTAGAAGAACCGCTTTACAAATGCAACACAATTTACTATTTATTTTCTTACTTAGGCCTGGAGACCGAAGAATTGCTTTAAAAGTTCACATACGACTCACAAAGCAAAGTATTGAATCTAACATCTATCTTTACTACCCTCCTATTCCACATCATCACCATCACCATAAGTGTAACAGTCCTGAATAAACTAGCCTGTGAATCGATTAGTTTGGTAAGACAAGCATACAACAAGTCCTGAATAAACTAGTCCACAATTTACTATTCTTGTTGCAGCGGTACAACCAGTAAGACTATTAGTTTGGTAAGACAAGCATACAACAAGTAAAGGCAACAAGAAAAAACTAGATTAGTACATTGTGCTGCAATTCTTTCTATAAAAACTATGTAATCTGCCCTGGAAACCAAAGCATACTCCACTCATCAGACCAAAAAAATAAAAATAAACTCATTGTTACCACCACAAAAGGGGGGGAAACGTCTGATCCATATGACATAACAATCTATACTGTTAATTTCCCACCAATTTAGAAGAATGCCAGCTTTGTTGCAGCTCAATACATATAGATAATTAGTACAACAGTGTCTTAGGGTGTATATAGACAAGAGGGAAGTCGCAAGCCAAACTCTGCGTTCTGAAACCTAAACTGCAGCAGTCCAAAAAATCTCTACAAGTCTATGCAAACATTTGGCTACTCTACGTACAAACCTGTCTACTTGTGAAAATCGAACACCCAACTTGAACTCAGCTGCAGTATCAAAGAAACACAAGAGACAAGCTACTGTCTAGCTGTTTCTTTCTGTTAGAGTATGTAGGAAATCTCGGTGTTTGATGAGAACAAATGTGATGTTTTACTATAGTTATTGAATTTGCCATTTTTTAGTTGTGCGCTGCAGTTGATGGATCATTTGTTTTGATCTTACTGTGGCAAGATGTAAATATTTTGGTTTGCCAACACTTGGGGGTTGGTGGAGAGAGAGAGAGAGAGAGAGAGATCGGGGAAAAGGGGGCTGTGATCTGGGCCTTGGTCCTTGGCAGGCCACGTGAGAATCATGCGAGTATGACGGGTGTGTCCCTTTGCCACGACGTTTTCAAGTTCACAACTGCAAAACGTTTTCAAGTTCGCAACTGCAAATTATGACAAAGTTTATTTTGTTGGGGACATGGCGAGGATTTATAAACTTGATAAAAATTTATAAAGTTTAACTTAAAAAAATACTATAAGTAAATTAATTTGGCAAGGAGGGAGTATAATGTAGTTTAAACATCATCATAATTCTAAGAAATAGTCTCGAAATAGCATTAAAGTGCTAGAGCATTAGTATTCAATAGAAAGTGAAAATCATTTTGGAATTTTAGGAAGGGGGCCATGCCCACTACCGGACTCGCGGTCTATGCCTGCCGTCGGCATAGACCCGTCAGTCTAGATCACGTCAGCGTACTCCTGTCAGACCGTCGGCATAATAATGCCGTCGGCATAGGGGGGTATGCCGACGGCCCTGGCGCAGCCGTCGGCATAGTTTAGCCGTCGGCGTAGTTTTCCGTCTGACGGCAACGGACGGCGCTGTCAAAACTGCTGGCGGCTCAGGAGGCGACACGTGGCAAAGATATGCCTACGGCAAAGCCGTCGGCATAGGTAAATCTATGCCGACGGCAAAGCCGTCGGCATATCTTTGCCACGTGTCGCCCCCTGGTGTAACCTGGCGGCAGGGCTATGCCGACGGCTTTGCCGTAGGCATAGCCCTGCCACGTGTCGCCTCCTGGTGGCTCCTGAGCGTATCTATGCCGACGGCTTTGCCGTTGGCATAGTTTTTTTTTTCCTGTTTTCTCTTTTCCAATTCATTTGACAATATTTCAAAACAGAATAATATGAAATATGACAGTTCATCAACATCATTTAAACATAGTCAAGTTCATCATCTAAAGATCATCACCGGCGAAAGTCCACGAACATAAGAGTAGTGCAAGATATGAAACATCATAAAAGTTGAAACATGAAAGACATGGCACAACGGCCGCATACACGGAATCATCATCGACATCAAGCACCACCGAGTCCACCTCCTCCAGAACCACCACCACCACCGAGTCCACCTCCGCCAAAACCACCACCTCCGCCAAGTCCACCTCCGCCAAAACCACCACCAAGTCCACCTCCGCCAAAACCGCCACCGCCAAGTCCTCCTCCGCCAAAACCGCCACCGCGACCACCATCACTCTGCCAGATCGAAGTGACTGGGGTCGACGGAGCAGGAGTCGAGCCACCGGTCCCCTACATGTTTGAAAGAAGATTCTAACGGTAAATATGACATGATAGTGTTGAATGAACGAGAACTAGTTTGTCATTAGTTAGGCAAATTTACTAACCGGAGTATCACCGCCTAGTGCCAGCCATTCCTCGAACGTGGGAATGTGTGGGGCGTCTCCCGCGGGTGGTGGTGGGGGTCCAACTTGTGGTGGCTCCGTGCGGTTAGTCCAAGACGCCAACATAGTCTGGATGTTAGTTAAACAAGTCCACTTAGACACAAGCCATGATCAACAAAGTCAGAAGGAATGAAAGTGCAAATTTGAGCTTGGTTTAAGAGGGCAAAACTAACCGCCATCACTTGACGGCTGTAATCATCGTTTGCCTTCACTCGTTGCAAGTACTCCCTTACCTCAATATGCCTATGCTCGAGAAAGGCCTGATATGCCTACAAAATTGAGGTTGTTTCTAAGTGGGCAGTGATGAAAATAAACTAAGAAAGATAGAGACAAAGAAGATAAGGGGAAGTACTTACAACACGTTGGCGGACTAAGGGAGGCTGTGAACGCCCCGTACTCTCTAACGGGCTCGGGTTGGTAGCTCGAAGCCGTGTGTACAAGATCAACGGAGTGATCAAGCCATCGAAACACGGATACCGGCCATGGGACTTACCCTGGATGGCCATCACCGCCGTGTCGTCGATCTGAGACTGGGCGACCTCAGGAACGGGAACATCCGGATGCAACTTCTGATAGTTCTGAGTGTAAGACTCCAGGTGTTTCTCGGTGTTGCCGTAGTACTGGATCTCGCCCTCCTTGCGATCACTCCGCTCGCGGGCCAGCTTCCACGACTCCATGTCTGAGAGCGGCCTCTGCAACTTGTCCTCCTGCAACGTCAAACAGAAGTTAGCCATACATAAGAACATGACGGTAAAGAAGAACCAAAATGCATCTTTCATATAGATATACCTTCATGGCCTTGAAGCCCCAGTGGTTCCTGTTTCCTTGGCCGTGTGTCCCGTCTTTTCCACGGTTAGCCCGGGCCTTGATGCTCTTGGCAACAAACTCTGGATCGTCACCGACCCACCTATCCACCAACCACGCCCATCCGTCATGCCTTCCATAGCACCAACGAGGAACAACCTATGCAAATTTTGGAAGCATGACATGTGAGCACAAAACATATAGTTGACTCCTTGAAACAATGAAAAGTCAGTAATAGTTACCATCATGAACTGCTCCCTGCTCATGGTAATTTTTTGCCTCTGTGCTTGAGTTTTGGTCATCTTTTGTTGCAGGTAGATGTGGTAGTACTGTGAGACGGCAACCCAACGCACCTCATACTGCAACTGACGAGCTTTCTTCTTTGCAGACACAAGTAAGACCACGTCAGCTCTGGCCTTGTGCTCGTCAAGAACTCTATAGAGTTGCTGCAATCATGCATAAACCAGAAGCAAACAAGGCATGAGTTGAGTGATTCAATGATAAACTATGAACGAAACTAAAGACAAGTGATTCAAAAGGGAACTTACCCAAAATTTGGTGATCACGGCCTTAGCGGCCGTCCCGTACTCCGCGTTGCTGCTAGCCTCGTAGTGGGCCCAGCTTGTGGCCAAAACACGCAGCTGTGGGTCCCTGTCTGGCCGCAGGCAGAATAGGCCAGGCCAAAACTGCTTCAACAGGACAGTGAGAAGGTCGTTCGGTTTACGGCCCTTTCCGCGAAGGATCCAGTTACTGCAAAAGAATCAAAGGGTTGCCATGTGTACAATAAAAAAATGTTGTCATGTGTTGAAAGTATGATTGAGATGCACTTACTCTGTCCCCGCAGGTTCAATGAGCCACTTGTGCGCCTCGATAGAAGGTGGTGTAGGTACTCCGGCATTACCACGCAGCCACCCCTGTGGAGCACCCGGTGGCAAGTCATCCCACAACTCGGGGTCAACCTCCCCTCCACCCTCCTCGCCCTCCTCCTCACCCTCCTCCTCGGCCTCCTCCTCCTCGGCCTCCTCCTCCTCACCCTCCTCCTCCTCGACATCAGGAATATACTCCTCCTCCTCAGACTCAGAAGCTGCATCAGCATAGGAGGGCATCGAAGAAGACCCTCCTATTTCGGACACGGCCCGGAGTTTTTTGGCCCGGTTGCCTCTCCCCCCACCTCCTCGTCCTCTAGGGGCTCTCCCCCCACCCCCTCCTCCTCTAGGGTCTCCTCCCCCGACCCCTCCACCTCCCTGTGAGGTGCCATCCTCGCGTAGTCGGGAGGGAACCTTGTGGGCTCGTCCACTCCGAGTAAGTCCTCCTTTGA
>NC_041383.1:75875509-75875842 GCF_002162155.2 Triticum dicoccoides
AGAGGGGGCACACCGCGGATGTGAGGGGGGTCACACTCTGGAGACGGGTGTCGGGCGTTTGCAACTGCCACAAAACTTTTGTCGGCATAGCTGTTTTTGATTTTAATAAAATATAAGGATCTATATTTAAAAGAACATGACCGCACATTATTAACGTGCTCGAAAAAATACAAACTATATATATATATATATATATATATATATATATATATATATATATATATATATATATTCATAATATATGAAAAAAATACAAACTACATATATATTCATATGTATGTTTATATTTAACATGCTACATGTTAGTTGATATAATAATACATAAAAAAGCAT
>NC_041383.1:75875908-75876466 GCF_002162155.2 Triticum dicoccoides
CATAATATATGAAAAAAATACAAACTACATATATATTCATATGTATGTTTATATTTAACATACTACATGTTAGTTGATATAATAATACATAAAAAAGCATTAAAAATATGTACGGAAAAAAATCTAACTATGCCGACGGCTAGGCCGTCGGCATAGATCCGACCAGCGTGCCGCGGATCACTGACGTGGCAGATATGCCGACGACAGCCGTCGGCATAGGCTCTGCACGGTGCGGCCTGGATCGATGACGTGGCCTGTGGACCTATGCCGACGGCCCCCCGTCTCGGCCATCGGCATAGATCTGACGCCGTTAGCCAAGGGGTGGCCGGGCCCCACGGGTATGCCGACGGCCTTTGTAAGCCGACGGCAGCTGTCGGCGTATATGAAGCTAGGCTGACGGCCATTTTATGCCGACGGGTGCCGTCGGCTTATCTCTGCGTAACCCGACGGCCTTTGTACGCCGACGGCCAGAACCAGGCTGTCGGCATATCTCCGAAGAAGCCGACGGGGGCCGTCGGCATTGTTTTGGCCGTCGGGGTATGGCCCTGTTACGGTAGT
>NC_041383.1:75876637-75883415 GCF_002162155.2 Triticum dicoccoides
ACCATGAATTTAATATGCACCGCCGCAGCGCCCTAGCCGAGAGTTGAGACGTCTCTGAGTTCGATAACCGTGCACACGCTTATTCATCTATGTTAATTTTACATATCATGCTGGCTGCATCAGGAGCAGATCGAGGCGACCAGCTCGTGTGCTGCCCGGAAGGGCCATGGCTCTGCAACCATGACTGTTCAAACATTTTCCAGCGTCAGCAAGGACTCGTTGCAAGATCAATCCCTATCTCAATGGAAGGCTTAAACCTTCACCATGTTGAAATCAACGAAGCTCCCCGAGGAGGAGGCCAAGGCGGCCGAGGAGCACAAGAAGCTCGGCGCAGCGTTGAGGTGTTGCCGAGGAGTGAATGTGGCCGCCAAGGTGACGGCGAGGAGTTGAAATGGTTATCGCTGCAGGACTCGCGAGTAGCCACGGATCAGGAGTGGCTGGCGGCTAGGATATGTTAGCCATATAATGTACATACGACGGTCCGGCGGTTTAATTATGATATTAGTTATATGCAAAAGACCATATTGCTATTTTTACTTTTTTTTAGGGTAGGAGGGGTGTAAAGAAGCAGGTCTCTATTACTCCCTCCGTCCCATAATGCAAGACGTTTTTTGACACTAGGGAGTAATTATTAAGCGAAGTAAATAAAAAAGCTAAGCAGTGCCAAAATGTTACAAGCTGTAAGAAAAATACCTACGAGTAGGTCGACTTCTTTCACAAAAACACCTTCAAGAATGGATAATCGTCCACACGTCATCCATTGCCGAGACCAGCGAATGAAGACCGGCACCACAACAAAGACAATGTCTTCAACAAGATAACGACGCAAGTTCGTCATGGTCGAGCGCGACTAATAAATTAGGACCAGGACAAGAGTTTTCACCCCGGATGAAGCGGTGTTTTAATGGGCATCTTGATCATAGATCGATTGATACTTTGCAACTACCAGTGCCTCGCGCCAGGCCAAAAAGGCACCTTAGACCACTAGCACAGCTGTCCGATGGCCACCCATGTCTCAGCGCGAACATGGCGACTGTCACTCCACACACCAGTACGAGTCATACACTCATACTGCAGGATTCAGCATACCATCGGAGCCGCTGCCCTGGTGCAAGAAGTTGGTGTGGAACTGCCGCCGGTGCGTCTCTTGAAAGTCAAATCGTGTCATCCTCATGAAAGCCATATTCTGTCAAGGGCAATTCAGATATCCTGCATGCTCAGGTTAAGGATCTTGTATAAACAGTTGCAGTTATCCAAGAAGGCGGCCATCCTTTGCTGGAAGAAACTCACTGCTTGAGGGAAATAACTCTTCTAAAAGTGCATAAAGGTCATGCTTCCAAGATTTGCAGGAACAAGGGGAGCATGATCAGCCTAGACAGGTACCGGTTGCATGCGTCTCATTTGCCCTGCGCCATGATCCTTCATCCTTGAGCAAGCGCTGGCAGCATCGCGGTGCTGAAAAGGTTGAGAACATTTATTAAAAGATTTACACGAGTATGTCACAAATGATTCTCTGGTGATCTGATGAATTTACCATTTCATGATTTACTGTGGAGAGCCTCTTTTCTTTGTGAAACTATATGGGGCATTGATAACAAACTGCATCGAGTGATCATGGTTGAAATGAGGCACGAGAAACATGAGCAAGCAGACAAGCTTCGTCCCTGAACCGCTGTCTCTCCAAAACATAGAATCTCTAACCTTCCTGCCTGTTTGCAAGTCAAAGCGGTTCGGCGTCGAGCTTCAAGTCTTCTGAAGATGAGTGAGCAAATGTTTTGTTGCCACTGGCACAAGATCTCCGCACTGCACATATCAACTCGCGTCGACCTCTTGGTCTGCTTATCCAGGTAGAGAGATGTTTTAATGGTCGTGTTTGATTATGTGAATCACATAACCGATGTTGACACAGAGTAGCTACCAAACCTGATGTTCTAATCCGAGAAGCTCTAGCTCCAAGAGAAGAGAAGGTATTTCTTTTGCCAACAGCCGTACCTCTGCAAAAGTGCCTCTCACACATTATACGTATAAAACACAACACTTTTTCATCACACATTATAACAACAACAAAAAAACTAGCATAAAACAAGTGGCAGCAGAATGAGCTGTTTACGATCTTCTACTACGTAGATATTCAAAAAGCTTTTGACGTTCCTTTGAATATTCTCCATTCCACTGTCTACTTGTAAATTTCTGCATGGTACCTTCTGTTTCCTTATCCGCAGCCCTTCTGCTGGCAGCAGATAAACTGGCCGATGCTTTGGCAACATCCCCTGCATCAAGAAATCTTTTCTGTTAATCAAGAAGCGTGTAAAAACAGCAAGTCAAAGTCTGAGCAAAGGATGACTACAAAATCACAGCGACGGTCACTTTTGCAGGTTGATTTTTGTCAAATATCTTAGCCATACCTATGCCCTCTTATTTGTCCTGGAACACAAAAATTGACCATTATTTTATCTATTTAGCTTTCAAAGATTGTTTGTGGAAAATATAGTAATAAAAACATTTGTGCATGATAAATAAAGATACATTTTTGTATATTAGCAGTCAAAGGAGAGAAAAGATGTGGAAACGTTTCCTCAAATGGCATGCTTACGGTCGGATATAGCACCATGTATATTTATCTATGAACACAGATGCATATCCTCCGCCTTTATAATGATATTTATTCAATCTTTGAAGTTCACTTAACATTGTCCTTCGTAATATGATGTCTAGTTCTTTTTTTCTGACAGCATCCCACCATCACCACCACTACAGGAAACCAAATGTTCTGCAAATCGATTTCTACACCAGTTCTCTGATCTTCAGTTAGAAGAACCGCTTTACAAATGCAACACAATTTACTATTTATTTTCTTACCAAGGCCTGGAGACCGAAGAATTGCTTTATCAGTTCACATACGACTCACAAAGCAAAGTATTGAATCTAACATCTATCTTTACTACCCTCCTATTCCACATCATCACCATCACCATAAGTGTAACGGTCCTGAATTAACTAGCCTGTGAAGTCATGTTGTCACAAAACAAGGATAAAACATGGAGACTTTTACCCCTAATTAGTTGGTCCTTCCGACCACAGTAAACCAAAAAGTAACACCATAACGCCCTTGTTGGCCTTACCCCTTTCCGAATAAAAAAGGGGGTGTGTCCTATTTACAGAAGTAACTACAGTTCTAGCCATCTTGAACTCCACCCTCTAAACAATCACCATACTTCCCTTCTGAAAGCTGACATCAGATTTGCTCGGCAACTACCAACATAATCCATCTCTTCAGTTTGCTAGGCACACATATTTCCAGATCATCAATTCGACCAACGAAATTAGTTATGTGTCACAAAACCATTAGAAACTTCCTTCAAATACGAATGAAATGGTGTACTTTTTCTGGCAAATAAATGCATATTTCATTATACAGATAACATGCAAACTCAAAGATAGTCATAGTGACATCAAGCGGGCATATTACCTGAAGATTTATAATTAATATATTTCGAGATCTCGCTGATGCAACTGCGCATGAAAGTGAAATCTTTCCCCGTAACAAGCTTGGCCACTCCCTGCAGAAACTTCCTCCTCATGTCAACAGCAATAACTACTTCCATCTGGTCTTTGGGGCTGGCCTTGGACAAAAGGTAGACAACATCATCGTCCATACTCATGATGGGGAAAGCAGTGATAAGTCTTGGCAGCAATGCTTCTGCCTCTGTGGGCTGCAGGGGCCTCGGAAGAAGCTTACAATGCATTGGGTCGACGACAGTGAGGTCATCGACATCGACGGTGTAGTCAAAGTGCCAGTTCTCCCGTGAAGCAATAGGGACAGGCAAGCTCCATGTTGTGGCCTTCCAGCCACCAACGTCTTCATCGTCGTCGTCGTCGTCGTCGTCGTCTTCGCACTGCTGTTGGCGGAACCATTCCAGGTAGGACTCCGGCTCCGGGGGGTGGCAGGTTTCAGTCGTCTTTGTAGTAGTCGGCTTCCTTGGCAGGCAAATTTCAACCTCGACATACTTGATGACGTCTTTCTGCGGGCTGACGGTGATGTCCCGAGCAAAGTAAGGGCCACATCTGTGGTAGATTTCCCAGTTACCCCTTGCCGGCAGCAGCAGCGGCACGTCCCGGAGCACAGGCTTTTCATCAAACACGTTGCAGACGAGGATGCCACGCCAGAGATCAACCCAGCCAACGGCGCCGCCTCCGAGCGTGATCGCCTTGGTCGTCTCATGAAACCGCTTGGGCTCCTCCACCGGGCAGACGGTGTCCCTCAGTGGCTCCTCCACCGACACCACCCTAGCAGTCCACCCCTCGCCGGCCCTGGACGAGCGGTAGAGGTAAAGGTTGAAGGACATCTGCGGCTCGTCGGTGAAGTAATCATCGATGTTCCTGAGAGCGGCGATGGCGTACTCATCATCCTCACCGCAGCGCAGGAGGGCGACCTCGCTGTCGTGGAAGAGATTGGGGTAGGGGTGCGGGAGAAGCTGGAGCGAGGGGCGGCGAGGGTGCGCCGTGTAGAGGAAGTAGTCGAAGAGGCGCTCGCCGGCGACGGCCAGGGGGTCGACGCAGAGGCGGAAGAGGACGAGGTCGGCCTCCGCGCCGATCAGCGTGGGATCCTCCACGAAGTCGGCGGGCACCAGGCCGGGGCAGTGGACGCAGAAGTGGGAGACGTGGGGCGGAGCGGCGGTGCAGAAGGTCACCTCGACGGGCTGGCCGTTGCTCCCCAAGGTCTTGGCGAAGGTGGCGTTGCCGCGTTTAGCGATGTATCCCGCGGTGTCGAGGAGGACCCAGCTCGGGGCGCCCTCGGCGACGGGGAGGATAGGCGGACTGACGACGGCGGTCATGGCGTGCGACCGGCCGGGTCGATCGACGATGGAATCGGAGGGGAAAAAGAGGAATTTTTGGGTCTAGGGTTAGCAGTGGCGGCTGGCAAAGAGATGAGAGGAGAGGAAGTGGGTGGGGAGGGGATAGTTTTTTTTTAGGGTGGGGTGGGGAGGGAGAGTCCGGGGCGCTCATGTTTTAGTGGGCTGCCTATTAAACTGGTTTTGGAAAGCTTTTATGGATCGGTTTTAAACTTTTCATTATTTTTCTTCTGTTTTTCTGTTTTGTTTTTTTATTGGTCTACTTTTTTTGCTTTTTTTTCAATACATGACTATTTTTCAGTGCCCATTTCTGCATTTTCCGTACAAACGTGGGACGCATTTTTGTACATGGTAAACTTTTTTAAATACATATTGAATATTATTTAAAATACATATTTTGACTACATGTTAAACATTCTTCAAAAACATGTTGAAATTTTTCTTTGAGTGGCAAGAAACATTTTTTAAACTACACAAACAGTTTTTTTTCATTATATAACTTGTTCCTTTTAAATGTCACAACCATATTTTTGAAATGCGTGAATATTTTTTCAAATAGGAAAGCTTGAAGCGCCAGTGCATAGCGGAGTCAGGGTAGATCAAATTTGACATAGGATGAGTTCATAAAAAGAGATCTGATGGACTATAATATCACCAAAGACTTAACCATGGACATGGATGTGTGGAATTAAGTAGGCTATCCAGGTGCTGGAACCATGACTTGTTTTCGGACTTTCGGTATCTTATGAGTTTAACTCTAGCCTACCCAACTTATTTGGGACCAAAAAAATAAGCGAACAAAACCTGTATATTTTTGTACAAGCATTGTTGGCCAAACCCTAATCTGATTTACACTATTGGACTATACGGTCTAGATCTAGCGGACTGTCCGCTGATGCATTTTTCCACTTCTTCCCCAAACCTATATACCCCTTCACCACTCAGTAGAGGAGTTGACCACTCCATATACACTTGATCAAATGTCCAAATCTAAGAAGAGGCTCCCTCTCACTTCCCTACCACTGGATCAAAGATTTCTTGGGGGATTCTTGAGAATTTTGAGAGAGATTTCACACAAGCATATCAAATCCTCCAGTCTCTTTTGACCAAAGTGATTCATGATTTGAGCTGGTCTTTAGCATTTCCCTTTTGTTTTTGTTGCTCTTGGAGGTTGGAAACTCTCCAAGGAGATAGGATTACTCCAGCGAGGAATCAACTTGTGATTTACACCCGGAAGGTTTGTGAAGGTTTGAAGGTTGATGTCCTGCAAGCGTACATGATTTAGTTATAGACTTTTCGAAGTAAGAGCAACGATCTCATAGGGAGCACATGAATTGAACTTTGTCTCTTGTAGTGACTTGTAATATCGCGCCTGCAAGTTAGTTGTGATAAAAAACAAAGCGGAAATGAGAGGTTAACTTATGGTCGGTTTCGGCTAGGGCGTTGCGGGGCGGTGCATATTAAATCATGCTTCAACCAATTCTTCCAAAAATCTTGGTAGGGGAGGGGGGCATGTCCCCCTTCCTAAAATTCCAAAATGGTTTCCACTTTGTATTGAATACTAATGCTCTAGCACTTTAATGCTATTTCCAGACTACTTCTTAGAATTATGACAATGTTTAAACTAAATTATCTCCCTCCTTGCCAGATTACTTTACATATAATATATTTTTAAAGTAAACTTTATAAATTTTTACCAAGTTTCTAAATCCTTGCCATGTCCCCTGCAAAGTAAATTTTGTCATAATTTCCGGTCATGAACTTGAAAACATTTTGTAGAAGCATAGAAACTTGCTTTGTCATTCTGTGGGTGTGGTATAAACCCTCCGCGTTGTTGTGTGCCACTTGTACCGCAGAACCCCCTAGCTCACAAAGGCACCCCACTGGTACCCTCTCAATGTTGAAGATCTTCCTCGCCTCAGGAT
>NC_041383.1:75883649-75888371 GCF_002162155.2 Triticum dicoccoides
TCATACTCGCAGGAGTAGCAGATATGCTGCTCTTCATCTGTTGGTAGAGACATTGTGGCTTCTCCATCTCGGCATCCACTCCGACGCGCTCGTCGTGGCCCCTTTCTAAAATTCCAAAAAAAAAATGCACCACATATTTAATTTTAGCACTGTTTTGATGATGTTTAGACTAAATTATACCCCCTCCTTGCCAAAAAAAGCATTACCTATGAGAAGCAGTAGCTAGCTCATAGCGTGCTAAAATTATAGTAAATTGTACGTGCTTTGCACGTCATTTAAATATATATAAAAAGCATGGAAAAATACATTTGAATATGTATTTCTTTTTCTAGAATCGTACTGAACAAGATCCAACTTGATTCTTACCTCTTTAGAATCCAGATTGTTCTAGCCTCTTTTTGTTAGAGTATCAAATAAGTACGTGGATAGATACTTCTAGAACACATGAGATGATAGAGTTGGGTTTTGAATTAGAAGGCCACATGGCAGTATCCTATGAGTTAAAAACTATATCCAATGGATGATAATGTTCGGATTTGCCATCTCTTAACTGTCGGATGGGCATATCCAACGATTAATATTTGAAGCTATTAGCATACTATATAGTGGTATAAAAATATGTGGTACTCTCAGGTAATGCATTTGAAGGGGACATTTAGGTATAGCTGGCACGGTAAATATAGGACAGTACTTTTTTTTATGGTAATATAGGACAGTACTAGCTTTGAAGGGGCCACGTATTTTTTTGGTTTCTTATCCTCACCTAGAAAGACCTATAGAACCCGGCTCGAGCGAGGATACTCTTGTACTCCGAACGCCCGATAAATATAAAACATTTTTGTAAGCTATGTTTGGGACGCAGAAAATAGCATAGTGTGTTTGGTTAGAGCTTCTTCAACAGCGGCGCTAGAAATCATGCGTGGGAAATAGGCGTTTTAGCGCGCACGGAGTGGTTTCGCGCTCTCCAACAGATGCGGGAGATTTCAACGTGAGGCAAAGAAGCGCGCGCGAGAAAAAACGGCCCGGCGTGCGGTAGTTTTGGCGCGCGGCGTGCGGCGCGCTCTATAAAACACGCGCTTGAGCCATCACAACCGCACACTCGAGCGCCCGACCGCCCCCTTCTTCCCCCCGCCGCCCTCTTCTTCCTTGCATCCGTCGCCCCGCCGCCGACATGCCGCCGGAGCAGCTCCGGCTACCGCAGCGTCCGCATCCGCCCTTCCGACGTGTTCGACGCGGAGATCCGCTCCGATGGCACGCGTCTCAGTCTCGAGACGTTCGAGACCGCACACGAGGCCGCTCGAGCGTACGTGATAACCCATCAGTATAAGGGATCGTTTGTAGCCTTCTTCAATAAATAAGAGTGTCAAACCCAACAAGGAGCTAAAGGCATAACAAATATTCCCTCAAGTTCTATCGACCATCGATACAACTATAGGCACACTTAACGCTTGCTTTATCTTTATGAAACTATTTTGTAGGAGTGATGCTAGAACTACTTTGCAAGAATAAAATTACGAGTACTTTGCGAGATAATAAAAGTTAGTTGTTTAGTAAAAAGGTTTTTGTCAACAAGAAAGTTATTTGTCCCTAGGCAATCGATAACTAGACTGGTAATCATTCTTGCAATTTTATATGAGGGAGAGGCATGAGCTAACATATTTTCTCTATTTGGATGATATGCACTTATGACTGGACCCCTAGCAAGCATCCACAACTACTAAAGATCATTAAGATCATAAAACCCAACCATAGCATTAAGTATCAAGTCATCTTTACTCCCATACGCAATAGCCCACTTACTCGGGTCTGTGTATTATGTCACTCACGCTACCCACTATAAGCGAATTATGAACGTATTGCAACACCCTACAGCGGGGACCCCTCACGTTTGCGCGACACTTAGGGCCCCATTGGACAGCACCATACATAAAATATACATTCATACCAACCAAGATCACGATTAACTCATAGGACAAAACGGATCTACTCAAATATCATAAGATAACTATAGATCATTGGGAAATAATTATGGAGTTGAGCATCATGTTTAAGTAGATATTACAGCGGAGAGAAGGGGTGTTACACCGCTACATAGAGGGGGGAAGTTGGTGTTGACAGTAGCAAGATTGTTGATGTAGATCGCCATCACGATCCTTGCCCCAGCGGCACTCCGGCGCCACCGGAGAGAGAGGGGGACAGAGCCCCATCCTCCTTCTTCTTCTTCTTCCTTGGCCTCCCCCTAGATGGGAGGAGAGTTCCCCCTTTGGTCCATGGCCTTGATGGCGGCGGAGGGGCCGGAGCCTCTCCGAGATTGGATCTTCCTCTCTGTTCTCTTCTATTTCCCATTCCCCAGATCTGGCTGAAAACTGTTTCTTATATTCCCGGAGATCCGTAACTCCGATTGCGCTGAGATTTTAACACGATTTTTTTTTCGAATATAAGCTTCCTTGGGCCCGAAGTAAAGCTTCAACCGACGTTCGAGGAGGGCACAACCAACCACCACGCGCCAGGGGCCTGGGGCGTGCCCTGGTGTCTTACGGTCACTGTGAGACCCCGTTGCATTGATTCCAAGTCCCAAAAATCACATATATTCCAAAATAATTCTTCGTAAAATTTTATTGCATTTGAACTTCGTTTGATATGGATATTCTGCCAAAACAAAAAGCATTCAAAAAAAGGAACTGGCACTGGGCACTGGATCAGTAGGTTAGGCCAATAAATCATATGAAATGTTGCCAAAAGTATGTGAAAGTTGTATAATATTGGAACGAAACAAACTAAAATTATAGATACGACAAAGACATATCAGTACGACGCGGTGATACGTCTCCAATGTATATATAATTTTTGATTGTTCCATGCTATTATATTACCTGCACTGGACTAACCTACTAACCTGAGGCCCAGCCCGTATTGCTGGTTTTTTTTTTGCCTATTTCAGTGTTTCGGAAAAAAGGAATATCAAACGGAGTCCAAACGGAATGAAACCTTCGGGAGCGTGATTTTTGGAACAAACGTGATCCAGAGGACTTGGAGTGCAAGTCAAGAAGCTCCCGAGGCGGCCACGAGGATGGAGGACGCGCCCCATATCTTGTGGGCCCCTCGGGCGCCCACCGACGTACTTCTTCCTCCTATATATACCCATATACCCTGAAACCATCGGGGGAGCAACCGAAAAACTATTTCTGCCACCGTAACCTTCTCTATCCGCGAGATCCCATCTTGGAGCCGTCGCCGGCGTTCTGCCGGACGGGGAATCCACCACGGAGGGCCTCTACATCAACCCCAAGGCCTCTCTGATGAGTTGTGAGTAGTTTACCACAGACCTTCGGGTCCATAGTTACTAGCTAGATGTCTTCTTCTCTCTTTTTGGATCTCAATACCATGTTCTCCCCCTCTCTTGTGGAGATCTATTTGATGTAACTCTTTTTGCGGTGTGTTTGTCAAGATCCGATGAATTGTGGGTTTATGATAAAGTTTATCTATGAGAAATATTTGAATCTCCTCTGAATTCTTTTATGTATGATTGAGTTATCTTTGGAAGTCTCTTTGAATTATCGGTTTGGTTTGGTCTACTAAATTGATCTTTCTTGCCATGGGAGAAGTGCTTAGCTTTGGGTTCAATCTTGCGGTGTCTTTTCCCAGTGACAGCAGGGGCAGCAAGGCATGTATTGTATTGTTGCCATCGAGGACAAAAAGATGGGGTTTATATCATATTGCATGAGTTTATCCCTCTACATCATGTCATCTTTCTTAAAGCGTTACTCTATTCTTATGAACTTAATACTCTAGATGCATGCTGGATAGCGGTCGATGTGTGGAGTAATAGTAGTAGATGTAGGCAGGAGTCGGTCTACTTGTCACGGATGTGATGCCTATATACATGATCATGCCTAGATAATCTCATAATTATTCGCTTTTCTATCAATTGCTTGACAGTAATTTGTTCACCCACCGTAATACTTATGCTATCTTGAGAGAAGCCTCTAGTGAAACCTATGGCTCCGGGTCTATCTTTTATCATATAAGCTTTCAATCTACTTTTATTTGCATCTTTATTTTTCCAATCTATATCATAAAATACCAAAAATATATTTATCTTATCATATTATCTCTATCAGATCTCACTTTCGCAAGTGGCCGTGAAGGGATTGACAACCCCTTTATCGCGTTGGTTGCGAGTTCTTTGTTTGTTTGTGTAGGTGCGTGGGCTTGTGAGGAGCCTCCTACTGGATTGATTCCTTGGTTCTCAAAAAGTGAGGAAAATACTGTCACATCCCTAGCTTCTGGCATTGCTCTAGCCTAGCTTCATGTGTGCATCATGTCTATATTTTTGAAACTTGAACTGAGGAATATTGGAAGCCTCAAAACCCTAAATAAAAGAGGGGCAAAAACCCTAGAAATCTCATTCATTGCTCCAAAAGGCTCTTCTTAAATGTTTGATAATTTTTGGTAAGGGTTCTGGTCCCAACCAAAATATTGAACATTTTTAAGGATTTATTTTTGGGACTTTGAATTTAAATCATTAGCTATTTGAATTTGAATTATATTCATATAATTAGAATATAATTTCAAATACCCCTGAAATATTTTATGAGCTTTTGGAAAAGTCCATCTAGCCAAATAAAATTATTCAGAGGAGTTTTTGGCATTGTTTGAATTTGTTTAAAATTCAAAACAGTGGCAAAACGAAATTAAATAAAACAAAACAGAAGAAAAAAA
>NC_041383.1:75888738-75928039 GCF_002162155.2 Triticum dicoccoides
TGCTCCCTCTCTCTTCCCCGAACGCTCTTCCCCCCTCCTCTGTTTTCCTCCCCGAACGGAGCCGCCGCCACCGACGAGAGCCACCGTGGCTACCGGCCACCCCACGGCTCCCCGACGCCTCCCAGAGCTCCGCGGGTCCTCCCTCTACCTCCTCAACGAGCCACGAGGCCCCGGACGTGCCGCATCGCTGCCATCGCCGTCGTCTTCTACCTCGGAACCGCCGGCCATCTTCGTCAAATTCGTCGGCTCCGGTGCCTCCCCGAGCTCGCCGAGGCCACCACTGCACCCGCTGTGAGCTCCTGTGCTGTTTCCCCCTCTCCGTTCTTTCGTTTGCACACCGCAGCTGCCACTTTGCCGACGACCGGAACTCGTTGCCGCCGGCCATGTTGCCGTCGCGGCCATGGCTTGTTCCGGTCGCGTCCGAGCACGGCTTTGAGCTCGTGGGGCTCACAGGAAGCCCGTGCGCAGCTCAGCTTGTCCAAAACCCCACCAGGTCCTCGCGCCCGTTACCACCCGAACCCCGGCGCCGCCGCGAGCTCTGTTTCGACGAGCTCCAGCGCCCCCGCCACCACCCTCCTGCTCCTTTGGATACGGGAGAGCACGGGCTACGCCCCGGTGGTCTCCACGCGCTTTTCCGCCGCCTGTAGCCCATTCCGGCGAAGCACCGCCGCGCGGTTTGGTCGTCGCCGGCCGAACCCCGGCGAGGCTGACGTGGCGGCTTATTTAGCACTAATCCCCACCATTAGCCACCCCACCAGCCGCTGACAGTGGGCCCCAGAGCCAAGTCAACCCTGGTCAGTGCGGGTTTGACCCAGGGTTAACCCCAGTGTCACTGACGTGTGGCCCCCACACGTCAGGTTTGACCTGGTCAGCCCTGCTGACGCCTCTGTGACGTCACGCTGACGCAGTAATTGTTTTTCTGGATTTTAAATAATTCAGGAAATTCCAGAAAATGCCTAAAACTTCTAAAAATCATAGAAAATTAACCGTAACTCCAAATTTAATAAATTATATATGAAAAATTATCAGAAAAATTCAAGGAATCCATCTGTACCATTTTCATGCATGTTAGAACAACTTATAGGTGCTGTTTAGCACAAATCATATAAAGGGCATTTAAATAATCACATATGGAGTTTGAATTTGAATCTTGTATTCAAACCAACTTCATTTAATCTGTTGCTAGTTACATTAGCTCAAAACACATTCATTTTGCCATGTCATGATCATGCATCATATTGTGCATTGCATTGATTGTGTTTTTCTGTGTTGCCGGTATTTGTCCCCTCTCGATAGACGCGATACCGATGATGTGATCGTTGACACTGATGAAGACTCAATGTTATCTTCAGAAGTGCCAGGCAAGCAAAACCTCCTTGTTCATTCCGATACAATTCTACTCTCTCGCTCCTGCTCTCTTTTACTGCATTAGGACAACAACGACATATTTGTTACTTGCTGCGGTAGCTGAAACCCTTTATCCTTTGCATGACCTGTCATTGCCACAGTAAATAGATGAAACCCACTAGCATGAGTAGGAGTTGTTTGAGCCCTGTTGTGCCTACTCATTCATGCTTGTTTGTCATGCCTGCTACTGCTTAGAGTTGAGTCAGGTCTGATTCATCGGGGATGAATCAGAGGTGTGTGAACATGTCCTACTGTGTGTGAGCTAAGTGTGTGAACACGATTTGGTAAAGGTAGCGGTGAGAGGCCATGTAGGAGTACATGGTGGGTTGTCTCATTGCAGCCGTCCTCAGGAACTGAGTTCTGTGTTTGTGATCCATGATTCAGTTACTACCATACATTGGGCCCTGAAATATGACCCCGCTCGACTTCTTATTCACCCTTGTCCTCTGTCCAGGAGTTGCAAGTAGTTTCTGGTGTTTGTAGTATGCTGGAGGCCGTGGACAGCGCTGACCGTAGGGGTGGGCTGTGATGCGGTAGGCACGTGGCCGGGTATACCGGGCGCCCGTTTGGTGTCACGGAACCCTGTTCACATCGTTTGGGGCTGTGAGCAAAACTCCGGCCGGATCTCCTCATGGATGGAACCCGAATAGGCGATAAACCTGGACTAGAGACTTGAGTGTTTAGGTAGGTCGTGGTCTACACCCACGTCGGCTTTCGCTTGAAGTCTGCCGAGCACATGTCGTGTGCAGACGCTAAGTGGTGGAAACATGTATGAAGAAGTACACCCCTGCAGGGTTATCATCATCTATTCGAATAGCCGTGTCCGCGGAAAAGGACTTCTGGGTTGCTTATATCAGTTCATAGACAAGTGAAAGTGGATACTCTAAAATACGCAAGATAAGCGTGAGTGCTATGGATGGCGTTCTCGTAGGGAGACGGGAGCGGTTCCATAGTGGTGTATTGATATGGTGAATATGTGGACTCGTGTGCGCCACCTCAAAAGAGTTACTTGCAGTCGTAGTTCAGGATAGCCACCGAGTCAAAGCTGGCTTGCTGCAGTTAAACCCCACCATCCCTTTGTTGATAATGATGCATATGTAGTTAGTTCTGATGTAAGTCTTGTTGGGTACATTTGTACTCACGTTTGCCTATTTTATGTTTTTGCAGAGAGACTTCGGTCTCACTAGTAGTTTCGCGTGGACTTCGACGTTTAGCTTGTTACCTCAGCTACGATCTTGTGCCCCGGCAGGATCTGATAGATAGTCAGGCTTCTCAGCCTTTTTCAGTTATAGATGTCTGTACCCAGACATGATAGCTTCCGCTTGTGCTTTGACTTGTATGCTCTGATTGTTGGGTCATGAGACCCATGTTTGTAATATCTCGCTCCTCGGAGTCTATTGAATAAACTACTTGAGTCGTAGAGTCATTTTGTGATGCCATGTTGTATTGCACATATCGAGCATATTGTGTGTATGTTATTGAAATGCTTGGTATGTGTGGGATCTGACAACCTAGTTGTTTATCCTTGGTAGCCCCTCTTACCGGGAAATGTCTCCTAGTGTTTTCACCGAGCCATGGTAGCTTGCTACTGCTTCGGAACACTTAGGCTGGCCGGCATGTGTCCTTCTTTGTTCCTGTGTCTGTCCCTTCGGGGAAATGTCACGCGATGAATACCGGAGTCCTGTTAGCCCGCTACAGCCCGGTTCACCGGAGTCCTGCTAGCCCAGTGCCACAGCCTGGATTCACTCGCTGATGACCGACACGTTCGATGCTGGGTCATGGATGCCTGTCCCTGTAAGTCTGTGCCACTTTGGGTTTACGACTAGCCATGTCAGCCCGGGCTCCTTATCATATGGATGCTAGCGACACTATCATATACGTGTGCCAAAAGGCGCAAACGGTCCCAGGCAAAGGTAAGGCGACACCCGTGGGAATACCGTGCGTGAGGCCGCAAAGTGATATGAGGTGTTACATGCTAGATCGATGCGGCATTGAGTCGGGGTCCTGACAGCGTTGGTATCAGAGCTTGACTGCCTGTAGGATTACCAAGCCAAACTGGTCGAAGTTGAGTCTAGAAATTCTTTAGTTATATAAGGGAATTGATTGTGGGATGGAACGTAAGGCTCTTTTACTCCTTATACCTTATGCCCTTCTGATCTGAGTCATCTTATCTTCCTGTGGGGTTAAGGAACTAGGCCATCTCTTCTTTCTATCAGGATCACGCGTTACTAATCCGTAGACTTATAAGATTGTTGGATTTAAGCTTGAGTTCAGTTCCTACGACTTCTGTATGTTAACTGTTAATCTCGGAACCTTGATATTGTGCTTCTGAGTGGCTATGCCACCATTTCTGTAGCATGTCTCCAATCTTTTGAGCATTTACAGCCGTTATGCTGTCCGAGTCATCCCAGGTTTCTAAATAGTCTGATGCATTTGCAAAATCCCTTCCCTCTGGTTTCGATGTTCCTTTATGCCAGCTCAATCACACTAATTGTTGAGTTGAGGTATTCTATTGCCTTGACATATATGTTGGAGCTACTATTATGACCCTAGGTGTTTTAGGGAGTCACCTAGTAATCTAGCAACGTTTTGTGTTCCCAGTGTGAAGATTCTGGCCATCATTCTCGAAAGCATCCCGTGATGCTACTTAGTAGTAGGTATTCTATTCCTGAGTTCTTGAACCCGAGATTCACTCTACTTACTTCATGTTGATAGTGTTTGCTAGTTCCTTTAGGATATTAGTAACTTTGCGATAGTCCTCGAGGTCCGTGGTATTTCCTTCTTCCAAATACTATGAACCGCTTATGGCAGATGTTTATTGGATCAATAGATCACAATTAGAGTACTCTTGAGGAGTTCTCCATTCATAAATCGTAACTCTGCCAGTCCTACCTCTCTGCATGGGTTATCCGGAAGAAATATGTTGAACTTCGTTCGACATGCTAATCCATGCATCCACAACTTAGAAAATCATATGTTCTTTTGAGTTGTCCCATCTTAGTTGTTTCCGACCCTCGCCTATCAATTGATAGTCAAGAGTATGCGTGCATTCGTTCGTCGATGCCTATTACCCTTGTGGTCCGTCAAGCCATTCCATTCAGAATGACTAGGAGAAACAAACTCCAGTACCTCTTCCATATCCAGGATTGGGTCAAAGAAGTTGTGCTTCGCAGATCAAATGTCAATCCAGCTTTTGCTCTGTTCCACCCTGGAGTGTTACCATCTTTATATTAAGATTATCATGGGAATGGCACACCATCCTATGAATTCTTGATTTAGTGATACTCTCGCCATCATTACTCATTCCTCGGTTTCGTGTTGTCGTAACCGGAATGCCGACAAGTGAGTCGTGGTGTGTGAAATCAATACTCCCAGCAACCTCGTTGCTTGGTAGCTAAAGGATAATAATTTCATTCTTAGCGTGTTGGTTTTTGAATCATCCTTCTAAGACTGATCGTGCTACCTAGTCCTTATTTCCTGGTTCACTCTTTGATTGATGAGTAGGATTTTGTCAAGTCCTCGCTCATTTGATCATATCATCTTGCCCTGAAAAGCAAGATTGTTCTCGAGCTTAGTAACATATCGGTGGTTCGTGATTTCCGAAGATCTTCTCGGAAGTATTACCAGGTTGTCACCTGACCGCTATGTTGAGCTCGTGATCAAGTTGGTTTCTTGTGAACCACCTTCTCCCCAAGAATCGGTGTTAGATATCCCTGAGCTAGTTGGTTAAGCTAAACGACAACTTGGAGGGTTGGAAGATAAAAGCTTGCCTGACTTAGTTCGTTCCAAAAGGATATCCTTGTGTAGTGTGTGTTGAAGAAAGATGATATCTTCATCGGTTGGTCCCTGTGATCAGTTGCTGGACCTATCGTCTTATCAATCCTTTGATTTGAGTGTGGGCTATCGTCAAATCAAGTCAGAATCAACGATGTTCGTAATGTTGTCTTCCTCGTGGTTGATCCCTCGAGCATACACCATTATATCTTTTGGGTCTGACCAATGCTATCACTTGTTCACTTAACTATGGAATTCCTTTTAAAAGGGAACCCAGATGAATTGTTGTTGTGCCCATTGACAACATCCTTGTCTTCTCCATAATTTTGTTGAACATCAAGCTAGTGTTGGAAACTTGTGTAAGCATTTGCTCATGCTAGCTCATGAAGCATATGTTCGGATGTAAGAAGTGACTTCCTCTAGTTCATGTGCATTTGATGCAAGTTGCCACCGTGGACTCGAGAAAGTCAATGTTGCTTCCTCTGGAATCATTGCAAGTCAGTCATGCACATGTGCGAAGAATTCTGTGGTTTGAAGACTTGCAACCTTCAATCTATATGTATCCCTAGCACACCAAGCCACTGATTGATTTGTTCAAGGAGAAGGAGTTCCTTCATAAGAGCTAATCCGGACTTATGTAAGGACTTCGTTACCCTCGTTGATGGTTCCCCCTCCTGAACTCGGTAGTGTTTTATTATAAGATTACTTTGTGGTCATGCTTGTCTTAGACAACGTGTTCACATGTTTGTAGCAGAACCAGCTCATGTTTTGGAGCTTGCTATCATAGTTCATCTTCCGAGAATCCCGCAACGTCATCTCGTCGAATTGTGTTGCAAACTTTCATTTTTCTTCCTAGACTCGATGGGTCTGGAATAATCTGACACCAACCAGATCTGAATCTCAGGCAGATATGATGGTTGGAACATTTCCCCAAGAACTATAATATTGGTTCCTCGATAACTGGTAAAGTGGATGTCGTGGCCAGCACCACCCAGCCGAAAGACCGATTATTGTAGTATCTTGATTGAAGAAGTTGGCCACCTCCCCATAAGGGTTTCGTAGGATTTACTCCCTAGTTGCCCCTATGGATTTTTGTGTTCCCGAAGTTCGACCTTTTTACTCGATGTTTTAGATATCAAACCATATCTATGAATGGGTTATACTAGCACATCAAGGAGAACATTAGGAGCGGAGTGCTAAATGTCTCTCGGTCGATCATCCAGATTTTATTTCCTTGGCCTCGCTAAGGTGAAATCTGAGAAGGTGTTATTTTCCTTTGCATCTACATCGTCCATCGCTATTCATCATGTTAGTAAGTTGTGTTGCCAGAATCCTTGACACGGATATTGGTAAAATCTTGATGAATGTGGAAATGCTCAAGTTCTTGAGAGCACGCACAAGCGCTAGGTATTATCGCCGGCACTAACCGGGATTGCTCCTAGTCTCGTCGGTTATGCTATAACCACTCCAACAGTGAATTCACTCTTTATTGTTGGGTTCTTCCCCAGTTACCAGAATCATTCCCAGCATTTGCATTTTGTTCCTAGCTTGCACCGCCAATGTGCCATTCTACCATGGGTCTTTTCCATTTCCGGTGATAAGCAAATTCATCCATTACGTTGTCTTCAACAAGGTAATCCACATCATCCATTCTGGCCCGAGTATGCCATTCTACCGACCCCCGCCAATCGATTGCTGTGATCTGCCTTAGGCTGGTTTAAAGAGTTTCAATGATCTCTGAATCAAAAGTAATTCTTTTTGCCACTTAAGGGGATATCTCTACGAGTCACCTTTCCCTAAGGTGTATCGTTATGGTATCATGGCAACTCAACTCCTCGCTACGTTGACAACCGATTACCACCTTAAGCGTGAAGTTGTTGTCTACCTAGTGAACCCTCGTCATCTGTCTCACTCCATTTCTTTAGATCTGTGCTTCGTCTCCCAGCTCAAGAGATGTTGCTATGTCTCATTCCGTGAGTTGTTCGATCTTCGAGAAGATCGACCCTTCTAGAGTCTCCTTCCCTCCAGGTCATGTTGGCAGGATTTCTCAGAGCAAGACGACAAGACAAAGATGGTGTTCAAATCAATGTTCATTTGAAGTGCAACCTGGATCGTGAAGATTATACTAGTTTGCGTTCCCCCTTCACCTTACCCTAAACTTGAATCTCGGGACGAGATTTTTGTTTAGTGGGGGTGAGTTGTCACATCCCTAGCTTCTGGCATTGCTCTAGCCTAGCTTCATGTGTGCATCATGTCTATATTTTTGAAACTTGAACTGAGGAATATTGGAAGCCTCAAAACCCTAAATAAAAGAGGGGCAAAAACCCTAGAAATCTCATTCATTGCTCCAAAAGGCTCTTCTTAAATGTTTGATAATTTTTGGTAAGGGTTCTGGTCCCAACCAAAATATTGAACATTTTTAAGGATTTATTTTTGGGACTTTGAATTTAAATCATTAGCTATTTGAATTTGAATTATATTCATATAATTAGAATATAATTTCAAATACCCCTGAAATATTTTATGAGCTTTTGGAAAAGTCCATCTAGCCAAATAAAATTATTCAGAGGAGTTTTTGGCATTGTTTGAATTTGTTTAAAATTCAAAACAGTGGCAAAACGAAATTAAATAAAACAAAACAGAAGAAAAAAAATAAAAGAGAGAGAGAGAAGGACTTACCTGGCCTCACCCGTGCAGCCCACCAGAGCCGGCCCAGCTCCCCCCCCCCACCTGTTCGGCCCAGCCCACCTCCTCCCCCTTGTCTTCTTCCTCCCCTCGCACCGAAGCAGCTCGGTGGCGAGCGCCGATGCCGCCTCGGCCACCTCCTGCTTCCACCGAGGCGTTCTCGAGCCTCCCCCTCACGCCTCGTGTCCCCTCGCCCCTCTTCCTCCCTCGCTGCTCCCTCTCTCTTCCCCGAACGCTCTTCCTCCCTCCTCTGTTTTCCTCCCCGAACGGAGCCGCCGCCACCGACGAGAGCCACCGTGGCTACCGGCCACCCCACGGCTCCCCGACGCCTCCCAGAGCTCCGCGGGTCCTCCCTCTACCTCCTCAACGAGCCACGAGGCCCCGGACGTGCCGCAGCGCTGCCATCGCCGTCGTCTTCTACCTCGGAACCGCCGGCCATCTTCGTCAAATTCGTCGGCTCCGGTGCCTCCCCGAGCTCGCCGAGGCCACCACTGCACCCGCTGTGAGCTCCTGTGCTGTTTCCCCCTCTCCGTTCTTTCGTTTGCACACCGCAGCTGCCACTTTGCCGACGACTGGAACTCGTTGCCGCCGGCCATGTTGCCGTCGCGGCCATGGCTTGTTCCGGTCGCGTCCGAGCACGGCTTTGAGCTCGTGGGGCTCACAGGAAGCCCGTGCGCAGCTCAGCTTGTCCAAAACCCCACCAGGTCCTCGCGCCCGTTACCACCCGAACCCCGGCGCCGCCGCGAGCTCCGTTCCGACGAGCTCCAGCGCCCCCGCCACCACCCTCCTGCTCCTTTGGATACGGGAGAGCACGGGCTACGCCCCGGTGGTCTCCACGCGCTTTTCCGCCGCCTGTAGCCCATTCCGGCGAAGCACCGCCGCGCGGTTTGGTCGTCGCCGGCCGAACCCCGGCGAGGCTGACGTGGCGGCTTATTTAGCGCTAATCCCCACCATTAGCCACCCCACCAGCCGCTGACAGTGGGCCCCAGAGCCAAGTCAACCCTGGTCAGTGCGGGTTTGACCCAGGGTTAACCCCAGTGTCACTGACGTGTGGCCCCCACACGTCAGGTTTGACCTGGTCAGCCCTGCTGACGCCTCTGTGACGTCACGCTGACGCAGTAATTGTTTTTCTGGATTTTAAATAATTCAGGAAATTCCAGAAAATGCCTAAAACTTCTAAAAATCATAGAAAATTAACCGTAACTCCAAATTTAATAAATTATATATGAAAAATTATCAGAAAAATTCAAGGAATCCATCTGTACCATTTTTATGCATGTTAGAACAACTTATAGGTGCTGTTTAGCACAAATCATATAAAGGGCATTTAAATAATCACATATGGAGTTTGAATTTGAATCTTGTATTCAAACCAACTTCATTTAATCTGTTGCTAGTTACATTAGCTCAAAACACATTCATTTTGCCATGTCATGATCATGCATCATATTGTGCATTGCATTGATTGTGTTTTTCTGTGTTGCCGGTATTTGTCCCCTCTCGATAGACGCGATACCGATGATGTGATCGTTGACACTGATGAAGACTCAATGTTATCTTCAGAAGTGCCAGGCAAGCAAAACCCCCTTGTTCATTCCGATACAATCCTACTCTCTCGCTCCTGCTCTCTTTTACTGCATTAGGACAACAACGACATATTTGTTACTTGCTGCGGTAGCTGAACCCCTTTATCCTTTGCATGACCTGTCATTGCCACAGTAAATAGATGAAACCCACTAGCATGAGTAGGAGTTGTTTGAGCCCTGTTGTGCCTACTCATTCATGCTTGTTTGTCATGCCTGCTACTGCTTAGAGTTGAGTCAGGTCTGATTCATCGGGGATGAATCAGAGGTGTGTGAACATGTCCTACTGTGTGTGAGCTAAGTGTGTGAACACGATTTGGTAAAGGTAGCGGTGAGAGGCCATGTAGGAGTACATGGTGGGTTGTCTCATTGCAGCCGTCCTCAGGAACTGAGTTCTATGTTTGTGATCCATGATTCAGCTACTACCATACATTGGGCCCTGAAATATGACCCCGCTCGACTTCTTATTCACCCTTGTCCTCTGTCCAGGAGTTGCAAGTAGTTTCTGGTGTTTGTAGCTTACTGGAGGCCGTGGACAGCGCTGACCGTAGGGGTGGGCTGTGATGCGGTAGGTACGTGGCACGGTGTACCGGATGCCCGTTTGGTATCTCGGGAACCCTGTTCACATCGTTTGGGGCTGTGAGCGAAACTCCGGCCGGATCTCCTCATGGATGGAACCCGAATAGGCGATAAACCTGGACTAGAGACTTGAGTGTTTAGGTAGGTCGTGGTCTACACCCACGTCGGCTTTCGCTTGAAGTCTGCCGAGCACATGTCGTGTGCAGACGCTAAGTGGTGGAAACATGTATGAAGAAGTACACCCATGCAGGGTTATCATCATCTATTCGAATAGCCGTGTCCGCGGAAAAGGACTTCTGGGTTGCTTATATCAGTTCATAGACAAGTGAAAGTGGATACTCTAAAATACGCAAGATAAGCGTGAGTGCTATGGATGGCGTTCTCGTAGGGAGACGGGAGCGGTTCCATAGTGGTGTATTGATATGGTGAATATGTGGACTCGTGTGCGCCACCTCAAAAGAGTTACTTGCAGTCGTAGTTCAGGATAGCCACCGAGTCAAAGCTGGCTTGCTGAAGTTAAACCCCACCATCCCTTTGTTGATAATGATGCATATGTAGTTAGTTCTGATGTAAGTCTTGCTGGGTACATTTGTACTCACGTTTGCCTATTTTATGTTTTTGCAGAGAGACTTCGGTCTCACTAGTAGTTTCGCGTGGACTTCGACGTTTAGCTTGTTACCTCAGCTACGATCAGGATCTGATAGATAGTCAGGCTTCTCAGCCTTTTTCAGTTATAGATGTCTGTACCCAGACATGATAGCTTCCGCTTGTGCTTTGACTTGTATGCTCTGATTGTTGGGTCATGAGACCCATGTTTGTAATATCTCGCTCCTCGGAGTCTATTGAATAAACTACTTGAGTCGTAGAGTCATTTTGTGATGCCATGTTGTATTGCACATATCGAGCATATTGTGTGTATGTTATTGAAATGCTTGGTATGTGTGGGATCTGACAACCTAGTTGTTTATCCTTGGTAGCCCCTCTTACCGGGAAATGTCTCCTAGTGTTTTCACCGAGCCATGGTAGCTTGCTACTGCTCCGGAACACTTAGGCTGGCCGGCATGTGTCCTTCTTCGTTCCTGTGTCTGTCCCTTCGGGGAAATGTCACGCGATGAATACCGGAGTCCTGTTAGCCCGCTACAGCCCGGTTCACCGGAGTCCTGCTAGCCCAGTGCTACAGCCTGGATTCACTCGCTAATGACCGACACGTTCGATGCTGGGTCATGGATGCCTGTCCCTGTAAGTCTGTGCCACTTTGGGTTTACGACTAGCCATGTCAGCCCGGGCTCCTTATCATATGGATGCTAGCGACACTATCATATACGTGTGCCAAAAGGCGCAAACGGTCCCGGGCAAAGGTAAGGCGACACCCGTGGGAATACCGTGCGTGAGGCCGCAAAGTGATATGAGGTGTTACATGCTAGATCGATGCGGCATTGAGTCGGGGTCCTGACAAATACTTACGCTACTGTGCTGCATCACCCTTTCCTTTTCAAAGAAAACCAACGCAAACTCAAGACGTAGCAAGAAGGATTTCTGGCGCCGTTGCCGGGGAGGTCTTCGCTCAAGTCAAGACATACCAAGTACCCATCACATACTCATATCCCTCGCATTTACATTATTTGTCATTTGCCTCTCGTTTTCCTCTCCCCCACTTCACCCTTGCCGTTTTATTCACCCTCTCTTTCCCAATCTCCTCTCTCTTTCGCTTGTCTCTCTGTTTGCTTGTGTCTCCATGTGCCTTCTATGTGCTTGCATCTTTGCTTGCTAAAAATCTATTGATATGGATCCACTTAAAGTGTTCTACTGGGATCATCTTCGATCCTTATGCGCTCGTGCTGAAACCCCAACTAGCCTAGTTGATGGGAAATCTTTAGATGAGCATGCTCATTTTGTGCGTCACTGTTTGTCTGAAAAAGGGAGACTCTTATGGGATCGAATAAACAGATTGATGTGTTATGCTTGGGATCTTTGTGAAATTTGTGATTTGACTTGTTGCTCTAAGAACCCTAAAAAACACCTTCCCTACCTATGTGAGTTTAATGAAAATGAAATCTTATCTTCTTATGTAAAGGGTGTTTATAGTTACTATGATATCGAACAAATTGAAGAATTTGTTTCTTTAAAGGGTGATTATGAAGTTGCTTCTTTGTTTGAAAAGTGTGATATTACTCTCTACGAATCTGAAAATTTTGACATACTTAAATATTGCTATGAAAACTATGCTCATAATGTCTATGTCAAAAAATTTATTAAGAGAATGAATGGTGCCTCGGAAGAAAATAATGATATGCATGAATATATAGATAATGATTCCGATGATTTGATTGAAATATCCCTTGATGAACATGATGCTTGCTATTCTTGTGGCCATGATGCCAATATTTATGAAGATGAATTTGCTATAGTTCCTTATGTTAAACATGAGATCATTGCTATTGCAACCATACTTGGTAGTTCCTTCAATGAAAAGCATGATTGCAATGATTTTACTATAAATTCTATTGATGTCAATTGTGCTAATAATATGCAAAACCCTAAGCTTGGGATGCTAGTTTTGCTATGTTTACTACTTGTTGCAATGATCATGATGTTGGGGAACGTAGCAGAAATTCAAAATTTTCCTACGTAACACCAAGATCTATCTATGGAGAGACCAGCAACGAGTAGAAAGGAGAGTGCATCTACATACCCTTGTAGATCGCTAAGCGGAAGCGTTCAAGTGAACGGGGTTGATGGAGTCGTACTCGTCGTGATTCAGATCACCGATGATCCTAGTGCCGAACGGACGGCACCTCCGCGTTCAACACACGTACAGCTCGACGATGTCTCCCACGCCTTGATCCAGCAAGGAGAGAGGGAGAGGTTGAGGAAGACTCCATCCAGCAGCAGCACAACGGCGTGGTGGTGATGGAGGAGCGTGGCAATCCTGCAGGGCTTCGCCAAGCACCTACGGGAGAGGAGGAGGTGTCACGGGAGGGAGGGAGGCGCCAAGGGCTCAGGTATGGATGCCCTCCCTCCCCTCCACTATATATAGGGGCAGGGGAGAGGGGGGAGGCGCAGCCTTGCCCCCTCCTCCAAGGAAGGGGTGCGGCTAAGGAGGGGGGAGGAGTCCATCCTCCCCAAGGCACCTCGGAGGTGCCTTCCCCCTTTAGGACTCTCCCCTTTTTCCTTTACCTTGGCGCATGGGCCTCTAGGGGCTGGTGCCCTTGGCCCATGTAGGCCAAGGCGCACCCCCTACAGCCCATGTGGCCCCCGGGGCAGGTGGCCCCACCCGGTGGGCCCCCGGGACCCTTCCGGTGGTCCCGGTACAATACCGATGACCCCGAAACTTGTCCCGATGGCCGAAACAGGACTTCCTATATATAAATCTTTACCTCCGGACCATTCCGGAACTCCTCGTGACGTCCGGGATCTCATCCGGGACTCCGAACAACATTCGGTAACCACATACAAGCTTCCTTTATAACCCTAGCGTCATCGAACCTTAAGTGTGTAGACCCTACGGGTTCGGGAGACATGTAGTCATGACCAAGATGTTCTCCGGTCAATAACCAACAGCGGGATCTGGATAC
Source organism: Triticum dicoccoides (assembly GCF_002162155.2). Lineage (NCBI taxonomy): Eukaryota > Viridiplantae > Streptophyta > Magnoliopsida > Poales > Poaceae > Triticum > Triticum dicoccoides. The sequence continues at coordinate 75,902,342 of NC_041383.1, forward strand.
CCATGTTGGCTCCCACATGTTCCACGATGATCTCATCGGATGAACCACGATGTCAAGGACTCAATCGATCCCGTATACAATTCCCTTTGTCTAGCGGTATGGTACTTGCCCGAGATTCGATCGTCGGTATACCGATACCTTGTTCAATCTCGTTACCGGCAAGTCTCTTTACTCGTTCCGTAACACATCATCCCGTGATCAACTCCTTGATCACATTGTGCACATTATGATGATGTCCTACCGAGTGGGCCCAGAGATACCTCTCCGTTTACACGGAGTGACAAAATCCCAATCTCGATTCGTGCCAACCCAACAGACACTTTCAGAGATACCCGTAGTGTACCTTTATAGCCACCCAGTTACGTTGTGACGTTTGGCACACCCAAAGCACTCCTACGGTATCCGGGAGTTGCACAATCTCATGGTCTAAGGAAATGATACTTGACATTAGAAAAGCTTTAGCATACGAACTACATGATCTTGTGCTAGGCTTAGGATTGGGTCTTGTCCATCACATCATTCTCCTAATGATGTGATCCCGTTATCAACGACATCCAATGTCCATGGTCAGGAAACCATAACCATCTATTGATTAACGAGCTAGTCAACTAGAGGCTTACTAGGGACATGGTGTTGTCTATGTATCCACACATGTAACTGAGTTTCCTATCAATACAATTCTAGCATGGATAATAAACGATTATCATGAACAAGGAAATATAATAATAATCAATTTATTATTGCCTCTAGGGCATATTTCCAACAGTCTCCCACTTGCACTAGAGTCAATAATCTAGTTCACATCGATATGTGATTAACACTCAAGGTCACATCCCCATGTGACTAACACCCAAAGAGTTTACTAGAGTCAATAATCTAGTTCACATTTACCATGTGATTAACACTCGATGAGTTCTGGGTTTGATCATGTTATGCTTGTGAGAGAGGTTATAGTCAACGGGTCTGAACCTTTCAGATCCGTGTGTGCTTTACAAATCTCTATGTCATCTCCTAGATGCAGCTACCACGTTCTATTTGGAGCTATTCCAAATAACTGTTCTACTTGGAGCTATTCTAAATTGTTGCTCCATTATACGTATCCGGTATCTCTACTCAGAGCTATTCGGATAGGTGTTAAGCTTGCATCGACGTAACCCTTTACGACGAACTCTTTTACCACCTCCATAATTGAGAAAATTCCTTAGTCCACTAGTTACTAAGGATAACTTTGACCGCTGTCCTGTGATCCATTCTTGGATCACTCTTGTACCCCTTGACTGACTCATGGCAAGGCACACTTCAGGTGCGGTACACAGCATAGCATACTGTAGAGCCTATGTCTTAAGCATAGGGGACGACCTTCATTCCTTTCTCTCTATTCTGCCATGGTCGAGCTTTAAGTCTTAACTTCATACCTTACAACTCAGGCAAGAACTCCTTCTTTGACTGATCCATCTTGAACACCTTCAAGATCACGTCAAGGCATGTGCTCATTTGAAAGTTCCATTAAGCATTTTAATCTATCCTCATAGATCTTGATGCTCAATGCTCAAGTAGCTTAATCCAGGTTTTCCATTGAAAACACTTTCCAAATAACCCTATATGCTTTCCAGAAATTCTACGTCATTTCTGATCATTAATATGTCAACAACATATACTCATCAGAAATTCTATAGTGCTCCCACTCACTTCTTTGGAAATACAAGTTTCTCATAAACTTTGTATACACCCAAAATCTTTGATCATCATCAAAGCATACATTCCAACTCCGAGATGCTCACTCCAGTCCTCAGAAGGATTGCTGGAGCTTTGCATACTTATTAGCATATTTCAGGATAGACAAAAACTTCCGGTTGTATCACATACAACCTTTCCTCAAGAATTGTCGAGGAAACAATGTTTTGACATCCTATCTGCAAGATTTCATAAATAATGCAGTAATTGCTAATATAATTCCAACAGACTCTTAGCATCACTACGAGTGAGAAAGTCTCATCGTAGTCAACTCCTTGAACTTGTCGAAAAAACTTCGCCACAAGTCGAGCTTCATGGACGGTGACATTACCGTCCACGTTCGTCTTCTTCTTAAAGATCCATTTATCTTAATGGCTTGCCGATCATCGGGCAAGTCCACCAAAGTCCATGGATCCGTTCTCGGATTTTATGGCCTCGAGCCATTTATCGGAATCCGGGCCCACCATCGCTTCTCCATAGCTCGTAGGTTCATTGTTGTCTAGCAACATGACTTCCAAGACAGGATCACCTTACCACTCCGAAGTAGTACGTGTCCTTGTCGTCCTACGAGGTTCGGTAGTGACTTGATCCGAAGTTTCATGATTAATATCATAAGCTTCCACTTCAATTGGTGTAGGTGCCACAGGAACAACTTCCTGTGCCCTGCCACACACTAGTTGAAGAGACGGTTCAATAACCTCATCAAGTCTCCACCATCCTCCCACTCAACTCTTTCGAGAGAAACCTTTCCTCAACAAAGGACCCGATTCTAGAAACAATTCATATTGTTTTCGGATCTGAATTAGGAGGTATACCCAACTGTTTTGGGTGTCCTATGAAGATGTATTTTATCTGCTTTGGGTTCGTCACAGCCCCAAACCTTTAAGAAACGACAACTTAGGTTTCTCCAAACGGTGTCGTCTCAACGGAATTACGTGGTGCCCTATTTAAAGTGAATGTGGTTGTCTCTAATGCCTAACCCATGAACGATAGTGGTAATTCGATAAGAGACATCATGGTACGCACCATATCCAATAGGGTGCAACTATGATGTTCGGACACACCATCACATTATGGTGTTCCAGGCGGTATTAATTGCGAAACAATTTCCACAATGTCTTAATTCTGTGCCAAACTCGTGATTCAGATATTCATCTCTATGATCATATCATAGATCTTTTATCCTCTTGTCACGACGATCTTTCAACTTCACACTGAAATTACTTGAACCTTTCAATAATTCAGACTCGTGATTCATCAAGTAAATATACTCAACATCTACTCGAATCATCTGTGAAGTAAGAACATAACGATATTCACTGCATGCCTCAGCACTCATTGGACTGCACACATCAAAATGTGTTACTTCCAACAAGTTGCTATCTTGTTCCATCTTACTGAAAAACGAGGCTTTTCAGTCATCTTGCCCATGTGGTATGATTTGCATGTCCCAAGTGATTCAAAATCAAGTGAGTCAAAACGGTCCATTTGCATGGAGTTTCTTCATGCATATACACCAATAGACATGGTTCGCATGTCTCAAACTTTTCAAAACAAGTGAGCCCAAAGATCCATCAATATGGAGCTTCTTCATGCGTTTTATACCGATATGACTTACGTGGCAGTGCCACAAGTAGGTGGTACTATCATTACTATCTTTTGGCATGAACATGTGTATCACTATGATCGAGATTTAATAAACCATTCATTTTAGGTGTAAGACCATTGAAGGTATTATTCAAATAAACAGAGTAACCATTATTCTCCTTAAATGAATAACCGTATTGCGATAGACGTAATCCAATCATGTCTATGCTCAACGCAAACACCAAATAACAATTATTTAGGTTTAACACCAATCTCTTTGGTAGAGGGAGCGTGCGATGCTTGATCATATCAAGCTTGGAAAAACTTCCAACACATATCGTCAGCTCACCTTTAGCTAGTCTCCGTTTATTCCGTAGCCTTTTGTTTCGAGTTACTAACACTTAGCAACCGAACCGGTATCTAATACCCTGGTGCTACTAGGAGTACTAGCAAAGTACACATTAACACAATGTATATCCAATATACTTATATCGACCTTGCCAGCCTTCTTATCTACCAAGTATCTAGGGTAATTCTGCTCTAGTGGTTGCTCCCCTTATTACAGAAGCACTTAGTCTCGGGTTTGGGTTTTACCTTGGGTTTCTTCACTAGAGCAGCAGCTGATTTGCCGTTTCATGAAGTATCCCTTCTTGCCCTTGCCCTTCTTGAAACTAGTGGTTTCACCAACCATCAACAATTGATGCTCCTTCTTGATTTCTACTTTCGCGGTGTCTAACATCGCGAATACCTCAAGGATCATCATATCTATCCCTGATATGTTATAGTTCATCACGAAGCTCTAACAGCTTGGTGGCAATGACTTTGGAGAACCATCACTGTCTTATCTGGAAGATCAACTCCCACTCGATTCAAATGATTGTTGTACTCAGACAATCTGAGCACAAGCTCAACAATTGAGCTTTTCTCCTTAGTTTGCAGGTTAAGAAAGTCATCGGAGGTCTTATACCTCTTGACATGGGCACGAGCCTGAAATCCCAATTTCAGCCCTCAAAACATCTCATATGTTTCGCGATGTTTCAAAAATGTCTTTGGTGCCTCAACTCTAAACCGTTTAACTGAACTATCACGTAGTTATCAAAACGTGTACAAACGACGTTTGGGGTTCAGCACACTGAGCGGTGCATTAAGGACATAAGCCTTCTATGAAGCAATGAGGACAATCCTCAGTTTACGGACCTAGTCCGCATAATTGCTACTATCAACTTTCAACTAATTTTTCTCTAGGAACATATCTAAACAGTAGGACTATAGCGTGAGCTACGACATAATTTGCAAAAACCTTTTGACTATGTTCAGGATAATTAAGTTCATCTTATGAACTCCCACTCAGATAGACATCCCTCTAGTCATCTAAGTGATTACATGATCCAAGTCAAACTAGGCCGTGTCCGATCATCACGTGAGACGGACTAGTCATCATCGGTGAACATCTTCATGTTGATCGTATCTTCTATACGACTCATGCTCGACCTTTCGGTCTCCGTGTTCCGAGGCCATGTCTGTACATGCTAGGCTCGTCAAGTTAACCCTAAGTGTTTCGCGTGTGTTCCGAGGCCATGTCTGTACATGCTAGGCTCGTCAACACCCGTTGTATTTGAACGTCTGAATAAAACACCCGATCATCACGTGATGTTTTGAAACAGCGAACTGTCGCAACGGTGCACAGTTAGGGGAGAACACTTCTTGAAATTGTTGTAAGGGATCATCTTATTTACTACTGTCGTTCTAAGCAAATAAGATGCATAAACATGATAAACATCACATGCAATCAAATAGTGACATGATATGGCCATCATCACTTTGCTCCTTTTGATCTCCATCTTCGGGGCTCCATGATCATCATCGTCACCGGCATGACACCATGATCTCCATCATCATGATCTCCATCATCATGATCTCCATCATCGTGTCTTCATGAAGTTGCCTCGCCAACTATTACTTCTACTACTATGGCTAACGGTTAGCAATAAAGTAAAGTAATTACATGACGTTTTAAGTTGACACGCAGGTCACAAATAAATAAAGACAACTCCTATGGCTCCTGCCGGTTGTCATACTCATCGACATGCAAGTCGTGATTCCTATTACAAGAACATGATCAATCTCATACATCACATATATCATTCATCACATCCTTTTTGGCCATATCACATCACATAGCATACCCTGCAAAAACAAGTTAGACGTCCTCTAATTGTTGTTTGCATGTTTTACGTGGCTGCTATGGGTTTCTAGCAAGAACGTTTCTTACCTACGCATGAACCACAACATGATATGCCAATTGCTATTTACCCTTCATAAGGACCCTTTTCATCGAATCCGATCCGACTAAAGTGGGAGAGACAGACACCCGCCAGCCACCTTATGCAACTAGTGCATGTTTGTCGGTGGAACCGGTCTCACGTAAGCGTACGTGTAAGGTTGGTCCGGGCCGCTTCATCCCACGATGCCGCCGAATCAAGATAAGACTAGTAACGGCAAGCATATTGAACAATATCGACGCCCACAACTACTTTGTGTTCTACTCGTGCAAAGAATCTACGCAATAGACCTAGCTCATGATGCCACTGTTGGGGAACGTAGCAGAAATTCAAAATTTTCCTACGTGTCACCAAGATCTATCTATGGAGAGACTAGCAACGAGGGGAAGGAGAGTGCATCTACATACCCTTGTAGATCGCTAAGTGGAAGCGTTCAAGTGAACGGGGTTGATGGAGTCGTACTCGTCGTGATTCAGATCACCGATGATCCTAGTGCCGAACGGACGGCACCTCCGCGTTCAACACACGTACAGCTCGACGATGTCTCCCACGCCTTGATCCAGCAAGGAGAGAGGGAGAGGTTGAGGAAGACTCCATCCAGCAGCAGCACAACGGCGTGGTGGTGATGGAGGAGCGTGGCAATCCTGCAGGGCTTCGCCAAGCACCTACGGGAGAGGAGGAGGTGTCACGGGAGGGAGGGAGGCGCCAAGGGCTCAGGTATGGATGCCCTCCCTCCCCTCCACTATATATAGGGGCAGGGGAGAAGGGGGAGGCGCAGCCTTTCCCCCTACTCCAAGAAAAGGGTGCGGCCAAGAGGGGGGGGGGAGGAGTCCATCCTCCCCAAGGCACCTCGGAGGTGCCTTCCCCTTTAGGACTCTCCCCTTTTTCCTATATCTTGGCGCATGGGCCTCTAGGGGCTGGTGCCCTTGGCCCATGTAGGCCAAGGCGCACCCCCTACAGCCCATGTGGCCCCCGGGGCAGGTGGCCCCACCCGGTGGGCCCCCGGGACCCTTCCGGTGGTCCCAGTACAATACCGATGACCCCGAAACTTGTCCCGATGGCCGAAACAGGACTTCCTATATATAAATCTTTACCTCCGGACCATTCCGGAACTCCTCGTGACGTCCGGGATCTCATTCGGGACTCCGAACAACATTCGGTAACCACATACAAACTTCCTTTATAACCCTAGCGTCATCGAACCTTAAGTGTGTAGACCCTACGGGTTCGGGAGACATGTAGTCATGACCGAGACGTTCTCCGGTCAATAACCAACAGCGGGATCTGGATACCCATGTTGGCTCCCACATGTTCCACGATGATCTCATCGGATGAACCACGATGTCAAGGACTCAATCAATCCCGTATATAATTCCCTTTGTCTAGCGGTATGGTACTTGCCCGAGATTCGATCGTCGGTATACCGATACCTTGTTCAATCTCGTTACCAGCAAGTCTCTTTACTCGTTCCGTAACACATCATCCCGTGATCAACCCCTTGGTCACATTGTGCACATTATGATGATGTCCTACCGAGTGGGCCCAGAGATACCTCTCCGTTTACACGGAGTGACAAAATCCCAATCTCGATTCGTGCCAACCCAACAGACACTTTCAGAGATACCCGTAGTGTACCTTTATAGCCACCCAGTTACGTTGTGACGTTTGGCACACCCAAAGCACTCCTACGGTATCCGGGAGTTGCACAATCTCATGGTCTAAGGAAATGATACTTGACATTAGAAAAGCTTTAGCATACGAACTACATGATCTTGTGCTAGGCTTAGCATTGGGTCTTGTCCATCACATCATTCTCCTAATGATGTGATCCCGTTATCAACGACATCCAATGTCCATGGTCAGGAAACCGTAACCATCTATTGATTAACGAGCTAGTCAACTAGAGGCTTACTAGGGACATGGTGTTGTCTATGTATCCACACATGTATCTGAGTTTCCTATCAATACAATTCTAGCATGGATAATAAACGATTATCATGAACAAGGAAATATAATAATAATCAATTTATTATTGCCTCTAGGGCATATTTCCAACAGTCTCCCACTTGCACTAGAGTCAATAATCTAGTTCACATCGATATGTGATTAACACTCAAGGTCACATCCCCATGTGACTAACACCCAAAGAGTTTACTAGAGTCAATAATCTAGTTCACATTTACCATGTGATTAACACTCGATGAGTTCTGGGTTTGATCATGTTATGCTTGTGAGAGAGGTTATAGTCAACGGATCTGAACCTTTCAGATCCGTGTGTGCTTTACAAATCTCTATGTCATCTCCTAGATGCAGCTACCACGTTCTATTTGGAGCTATTCCAAATAACTGTTCTACTTGGAGCTATTCTAAATTGTTGCTCCATTATACGTATCCGGTATCTCTACTCAGAGCTATCCGGATAGGTGTTAAGCTTGCATCGACGTAACCCTTTACGACGAACTCTTTTACCACCTCCATAATTGAGAAAATTCCTTAGTCCACTAGTTACTAAGGATAACTTTGACCGCTGTCCTGTGATCCATTCTTGGATCACTCTTGTACCCCTTGACTGACTCATGGTAAAGCACACTTCAGGTGCGGTACACAGCATAGCATACTGTAGAGCCTATGTCTTAAGCATAGGGGACGACCTTCGTTCCTTTCTCTCTATTCTGCCATGGTCGAGCTTTAAGTCTTAACTTCATACCTTACAACTCAGGCAAGAACTCCTTCTTTGACTGATCCATCTTGAACACCTTCAAGATCACGTCAAGGCATGTGCTCACGTCAAGATCACGTCGGTATACCGATACCTTGTTCAATCTCGTTACCGGCAAGTCTCTTTACTCGTTCCGTAACACATCATCCCGTGATCAACCCCTTGGTCACATTGTGCACATTATGATGATGTCCTACCGAGTGGGCCCAGAGATACCTCTCCGTTTACACGGAGTGACAAAATCCCAATCTCGATTCGTGCCAACCCAACAGACACTTTCAGAGATACCCGTAGTGTACCTTTATAGCCACCCAGTTACGTTGTGACGTTTGGCACACCCAAAGCACTCCTACGGTATCCGGGAGTTGCACAATCTCATGGTCTAAGGAAATGATACTTGACATTAGAAAAGCTTTAGCATACGAACTACATGATCTTGTGCTAGGCTTAGGATTGGGTCTTGTCCATCACATCATTCTCCTAATGATGTGATCCCGTTATCAACGACATCCAATGTCCATGGTCAGGAAACCGTAACCATCTATTGATTAACGAGCTAGTCAACTAGAGGCTTACTAGGGACATGGTGTTGTCTATGTATCCACACATGTATCTGAGTTTCCTATCAATACAATTCTAGCATGGATAATAAACGATTATCATGAACAAGGAAATATAATAATAATCAATTTATTATTGCCTCTAGGGCATATTTCCAACACATGATTGGGGTGATTCTTCTTATGTTTTTGAGAAATTATTTAAGCCCCATGATGCATATGAGATTGATAATAGTGTTTACAATATTATTGAAAGTGGGTTTGGAAGAGTGTCAACTTTAGATCCCACATATTTGGATTTTGATCTATCTTATGAAATTTTTGATAAAAGTGGGCTTGGAGAGGTCATGACTTTAGTTAATGTTAATCCCACTATTTTGGAAGAGTGTCAACTTTGCATGCATGTGGATCGTGTTGAGAATATGTTTTGTGATAGCTATATTGTTGACTTTTCTTATGATCCTACATATAATTATTATGAGAGAGGAAAATATGGTTGTAGAAATTTTCATGTTACTAAATTACCTCTCTTCATGTTGAGATTGCTATCATCTCTTTGTTCTTCCTTACATATGCTAGTTTTTGCTCGCCTTAATAATTTGTTTGCTTACAAGATGCCTATGCATAGGAAGTATGTTAGACTTAGATGTGTTTGTCACATGTTTTATGTTGCTCTCTTTATGCTTCGATTCTTGTCTTTCATGTGAGCATCATTGAAATCTCAATGCCTAGCTAAAAAGGATTTAAACAATAGCGCTAGTTGGGAGGCAACCCAATTTTATTTATGCTTTTTGTTTTTGTTTCAGTTTAGTAATAAAATTTGCATCTAATTTCTGTTTAGATGTGTTTTCATGTTTTATTTAGTGTTTGTGCCAAGTAGAACCTATAGGATAACCTATGGTATGAGTTAATTTGATTCTGCTGAAAAATAGAAACTTTGCGCTCATGAGAAAAAATTCAATAAATCACAGAAACGTGTTTTTGCGTTGATTCTTTTTGCTGTAGATCAATAGACAAATTTCCTAGGACGTCCTATTCTGGTAGGATTTTTGGAGTTCCATAAGTAACCAAAAGTTATAGATTGCTACAAACTTTTCTGTTTTTGACAGATTCTGCCTTTCGTCTGTTGTTTGCTTATTTTGATCCATCTATGGCTAGTATGTAAGGGTATGAACCATAGAGAACTTGAAATATAGTAGGTTTAACACCAATATAAATAAAGAATGAGTTCATTACAGTACCTTATGTGGTGGTTTTTTTTTCTTGCACTAACGGAGCTTATGAGATTTCCTGTTGAGTTTTGTGTTGTGAAGTTTTCAAGTTCCGGGTAAAGATTTGATGGACTATGGAATAAGGAGTGGCAAGAGCCTAAGCTTGGGGATGCCCATGGCACCCCAAGATATTCAAGAATAGCCAAAAGCATAAGCTTGGGGATGCCCCGGGAAGGCATCCCCTCTTTCCTCTTCATTCATTGGTAACTTTACTTGGAGCTATATTTTTATTTGCCACATGATATGTGTTTTGCTTGGAGCATCTTGTATGTTATTAGTCTTTGCTTTTTAGTTTACCACAATCATCCTTGCTGTACACACCTTTTGGGAGAAGCCCACTTGATTGAAATTTATTAGAATAACTCTATGTGCTTCACTTATATCTTTTGAGCTAGACAATTTTTGCTCTAGTGCTTCACTTATATCTTTTAGAGCATGATGGTGGCCTAATTTTGAAGAAATTGTTGATCTCTCATGCTCCACTTATATTATTTTGAGAGTTTTTTAGAACAGCATGGTATTTGCTATGGTTATAAAATTGGTCCTAGAATGGTAGGCATCCAAGTTGGTTATAATAAAAATATCATAGAAAGTGCATTAAACACTAGGATCAATTTGATGCTTGATAATTGTTTTGAGATATAAAGGTAGTAATGTTAGAGTCATGCTAGTGGGTAATTATGAAATTGAGAAATACTTGTGTTGAAGTTAGCAAGTCCCGTAGCATGCACGTGTGGTAAAAGTTGTGTGACAAATTTATTGCATGAAGTACTCTTTGATTGTCTTCCTTATGAGTGGCAGTCGGGGACGAGCGATGGTCTTTTCCTACCAATCTATCCCTCTAGGGGCATGCGTAGTAGTACTTTGCTTCGAGGGCTAAGTAGATTTTTGCAATAAGTATATGAGTTCTTTATGACTAATGTGAGTCCATGGATATACGCACACTCACCTTTCCACTTTGCTAGCCTCTATTATTGTAAGTGCATCTAGTGCCCCTTAGTGATTTTGGTGTATTGAAGACTTATAGGTTAAGGGACTAATGCGTTTGTGAGTGTACACAGGTCTATAAGTCTATGAGGAGTTTGATATTTACAGAGAAAGTCGACCCCTAAAAATGAATATATTCGACTGAAGATTTTGGTATTCCTGAAGACTTTCATGAAGACTTTGAAAAGTGAAGAAATTGGTGTATCCGTGAAGACTTGATATTCATGCGAGGAATATGAAGCTTGAAGACTTTCATTTTTATAGTTTTGTTTTTCTCTTTCTTGAGTCATAGGAAACACCGTACTGTTAAAGGGGGTCGAGGAAATACTAAGGAAAAATTTCCATGTGATGCTCAACTCAAAATCCTACACCTATCAAACCCTTCGAGTGAAGCCTTTGGAAATCTCATACAGTTCAGTCAATTTCTTCGGTGACAGAGACGAAGTTCTTCTGGTCGCTGAGGAATTTGTTCTGACTGAGGAGTTAGGAATTCGCTAGTGCGGATTGCCTACACAGTGAGGAACATGATAGCCCTGAGGAATTTGACAGTCAAATTTCCGACCGTTGCTGTGCTGCGCGCCAGCTGTCCCAAAATATCTTATCCACCTAACGGTCATATCAGACAAGGGCATTTATGTCTTATCATGTCGAGCTGCTCCCTAGGCTATAAATAGCCGCCCCCTACAACCACTAGCTGGTTGGCTGCTCCAAGAGAAACTGACACTTGTCAATTGAGAGCAACCCATCCTCCGAGGACTTTGAGCAAAAATCATCGAGTGAGGAAAAACCCAAACCCAAACACCTACAAACTCCAAAGTGATTGAGCATCACTGAAGAGATTGATCCTGCGTGGATCCGACGCTTGTTACCTTTGAAGATTGTGCTTCTTCCAGACGGTTAGGCGTCATGGTCTAGAGCATCCAAGAGGAATTGTGGATCGCCGAGTGACCGAGTCTGTGAAGGTTTGGAAGTCGCCTGAAGACTTACCACGAGTGATTGGACGAGGTCTGTGTGACCTTAGTTCAAGGAGAATACGGTGAGGACTTGGTGTCCTGAGCTGCGTGCTCAGCGACTGGGTGTCCGGGACTGTGTGTCCTCGAGTTTAAATACTCAGCAGCTCCAACCAGACGTACAACTGAGATAGCTGTTGGAACTGGTCTACCAAATCATCGTCTTCATCAACCTTACTGGTTCTATTTCCTCAACTCTTTCATTTCCTCATTACTGTGTTGAGTGATTATTCATATCTGTGTTTGAAGACTTTGACTGAAGACTTTCTCAATTTCCTCAGTTCAATTTCTTCAGTCTGTTTGTCTTCATCTTGTGTTATCCTGTGTTTACGCTTCCTGTACTTTGTGCTTGTCTTCATTTCATCATGATGACTATGTCTGTATCCTGTTATGCTTATTTCTGAGTACTTATTCCGCTGCTAGTAGTTCTTCGCTAAGGAATTTCCTCACCGGCAAATTCCTCAGTGAAGAATTCATAAAAATTGCCTATTCACCCCCCTCTAGTCGATATAACGCACTTTTAATTGGTATCAGAGCAAGGTACTCCCTTGTTCTGTGTGATTTTGGTTTAACCACCTGGAGTTCTAGTTATGTCGACTGCAGGTATGATCAAGGTCTCCGCTGGGTGTCCTACCTTCGATGGCACGGACTATCCCTACTGGAAGAATAAGATGCAAATGCATCTTGAAGCAATTGACAACGATCTCTGGTACGTTGTGGAAAATGTTGTTCCCTCAGTCACACCTTCCCTGAATGCTGCTGATGTGAAGAGATTCAAGCAACTCGATTCTCAAGCGAAGAATATCATATGTGGTCATCTGAGTAAAGGGCAGTATGGTAGAGTGAGTGCTTTGGAAACTGCTAAGCTTATCTGGGATAGGCTCTCCAAAGTAAACGAAGGAATCTCAACTCAACATGACTCTCGTGTTGACGTTCTTCGCAATCTCTTCAACCGCTTCAAAAGACTCGACAATGAAAATGTTCAGCAAACCTTCGATCGCCTCACTGACATCTCAAATGAGCTTCAAGCACTTGGCGCCACTGACATCACCGACAATGAGGTGGTGAAGAAATTGTTGAGATTGCTAGATTCTTCATTTGATACTCTGGCACTGATGATACAAGAGCGTGCTGACTACAAGTCATTGGATCCCGCTGATATCCTCGAGAGGCTAAATACTCATGAGTTCCAGCTTGCTGAAAAGAGAGATCTCTATGGTTCAAACTATGGCAAAACACGTGCCCTGAAGGCCAAGGCTGTGTCTGAATCTGAATGTGAAGACTCTCGTAGTAGCCTTGGTGATCCTGAAGAATTAATCCAGGAGCTAGCACTGCTCGTGAAGAAGTTCCATAAGTTCTCAAGACGTGGTCGCTTTGGAAAATCCTCAAGAAGCAGTGACTCCTCATCAAGTGACTATAAGAGAAGGCTATGCCACAAATGCAAGAAGCCTGGTCACTAGATTCAAGATTGTCCTCAGTGGGATAAGGAATTAAAAAAGAAGAAATACAAGGATTACAGTTCTGATGATGCCAAGAAGAAGAAGAAATCTTCAAAGTCTTCATCATCAAAATCCTCAAAGTCTTCATCTCACAAGAAGAGCAGCTCCAAGAAGGCTCATGCATTCATCGGCAAGGAAATGGACTCTGAAGCTGAATCTGAAGAACATGAGGAAGAGGAGGCATCCGAGGAATCTGAGTCAGGTGTGGCAAGTCTAGCTCTTGCTACCGCATTTGTCAGCAAGTCTATCTTCAACTCTGAAGAAAACGGTAACACCAACAACGCTAATGAAGATAATGATGACTACGCTCCCACCTATTGCTTCATGGAAAAAGGTGCCAAGGTAACAAAATACCCCTCCTTTGAATCTAGTGAGGATGAATCTGATGATGCAGGGCTGAAGGAATTGTATATGACAGGCATGTACAAAAGCCTCAAAGGGCATCAGACTCTTTGTGATGTGCTCAAAAAGCAGATCCTCAACAGAAACCCTAGGAAAGAGGGTATTGCCTTTGAAAGGAAACTCAATGCTGATGGAACATATTGGAAGCCTGAGCAGTACCCCAAAACCTCATGGGTTGCTACAAAAGGGACCTCCAGTTGATCCATCTAACTTATCTGGCTTTACATGTGAATCTCCTCATTCTTCTGATGAGTCATTTGACTCCAACTATAAACTGTTCAAAAATCAGAATGGTGAAGTATTTGCTAGATATGTTGGCACTAACTGCAGGAACGGTTCCCCTATGAAGAAAATCTGGGTTCCCAAAAGTTATGTTGAAAGTCTTCAGGTGAATGTCCTCATGACACCACCAGTGAAGAACAGGAGCCCTAGATCCAATTCTTCATATGGACTTAATTCTTCACATGGATCAAATTCCTCAAATGGATCAAAGTCCTCATATGAACATCATCGTGCTAACCCTTCTGTTTCGCAGGGTAGAGCTAAGGGCTATGAATATGCGCATTATTCTTCAAATCATTATGTTCATAAGTCCTCGAAGAATTCCTCTGCTTATTCATATGCATACCCTAACCCCTCTTATGTGAAACGCAATGGATTGGCTTCTATGCCACCATTCTCATATGGTGCTCGCAGAGTGATGAACTCTTTGCCACCCCTTCAGATGTGGGTGGTGAAGAAAAAAAACTAATTTCTTCTGCAGGGTCAGGTCTCCAAACGTGCTTTAACGTCTGATGAATTTGTTGGGGGCCTGACAAAAATTGCCTGAAAGGACGCAGGCGAATCATGATGAAATGAACTTTCATTTCACACGTCCTCACACTGCTTATCTGTGATATTGCTTGATGAAATTGAATTGATGAATTTGATGTCATATTCTTCACTGATGAAGTATATGAGTTCGTAAGATGCACTAATTCATCTGCAGGATGATCAGCCCAAAGCAAACGAGTGGGTTCTCGATAGTGGATGTACAAATCACATGACTGGTGACAAGAATCTATTGATGGATGCTCCTTTATCACCATCACATCTGAAGCATATCATCTTTGCTGACAAAGGCAAAAGTCAGGTATTGGGTCTAGGTAAGGTTTCGATCTCAAAGGATCGACACATGGACAAAGTCATGCTTGTCGAGTCCTTAGGATACAACCTCATGTCTGTCTCAATGCTTTGTGATCTCGATATGGTTGTTGTCTTTGGAAGATATTGTTGTGTTGTGATCATGGAAGCTGGCCATTCCAAAGTCTTCGAATGCTTTAGGAGAGGAGATCTGTATATTGTTGATTTCTCTATAGGACCACAACCAGCCGTGTGCTTATTTGCAAAAGCTTCAGAAGGCTGGCTATGGCATCGACGACGTGGTCACGCTGGCATGAGGAATCTGAACACGCTTGCAAAGAAGAAGCATGTCATTGGCATTGAAAATGTCAAATTCCTCAAGGATCACTTATGCGGAGCTTGTGAAGCAGGAAAGATGACAAAGGCCAAGCATCCAGCGAAGACTATCATGACCACTACTCGTCCATTTGAATTGCTTCACATGGATCTCTTTGGTCCTAATCATTATTTTGTTGTTTCAAATGATGCATCTCTATATGGTTTTGTTATTGTTGATGACTATTCTCGTTACACATGGGTACACATTGTCACTTACAAACATGAAGTGCAGGAAATCTTCAAATGATTTTCCTCGAGGGCTTCAACAAACTTTGGTGTGAAGATCAAGCACATCAGAACTGACAATGGGACCGAGTTCAAGAATTCCAGTCTTGATGGCTATCTTGATGAACTTGGTATTACTCATGAGTTATCTGCTCCTTATACTCCTCGGCAGAATGGCGTTGTGGAGTGCAAGAACAGAACCCTTGCTGAAATGGCTCGCACTATGCTTGATGAATACAAAACGCCTCGTCGTTTTTGGATTGATGCAATTGATACTGCGTGCCACATCATCAATCGGGTATATCTTCACAAATTCTTCAAGAAGACTGCCTATGAACTCCTCACTGACAAGAAACCCAATGTGAGTTATTTCAAAGTCTTCGGTGCTAAATGTTGGATTAGAGATCCTCATCACAATGCTAAATTTGCACCGAAAGCACATGAAGGTTTTATGCTTGGTTACGGAAAGGACTCGCACACCTATAGAGTCTTCAACAACGTTCTTCACAAGGTTGTTGAAACTGTAGATGTGCGGTTCGATGAAACTAATGGCTCGCAAAGAAAGCACCTACCTTCTGTAATAGATGAACCAGCACGTGAGGATTCTATCAAATTCAAGGCTACTTAGGATGTTATTCCTACCGAAGAATCTACTGAAGAATTCATTCCAGAACATGAAGAAAATCGAGCTGGTACACCTGATGAAAATGCTGAAGAAAATGGTGCTGAAGAAAATGCTGATCAAATTCCTCAACGACAACCAGCTCATCCTCGCATTGCAAAAGAAGTGCAAGTGGAAAAGATCATCGATGACATTCGAGCGCCAGGTCCTCTCACACGCTCAAAAGCTTCACATTTATCTAACTTTTGTGGGCACTATGCTTTTGTCTCTATTACAGAGCCCACTAAGGTAGATGAAGCATTTCTGGAGCCTGAGTGGATTCAGGCCATGCAAGAAGAATTACATCAGTTTGAGCTCAACAATGTCTGGGAACTGGTCAAACGTCCAGATCCTCGCAAACATAATATCATCGACACAAAGTGGATCTACCGCAACAAGCAAGATGAAAATGGCCTTGTGGTGAGGAATAAGGCACGACTTGTAGCTCAAGGCTACACACGGGTTGAAGGAATTGATTTCGATGAAACTTTTGCACCTGTTGCTAGACTTGAGGCTATTCGCATATTACTTGCTTATGCTAACCATCATAATATTATCTTACAACAAATGGATGTGAAAAGTGCATTCCTCAATGGTAAGCTTGAGGAAGAAGTATATGTTGCTCAACCCCCAGGTTTTGAAGATCCAAAGAATCCTGACAAAGTCTTCAGACTCAACAAGGCCCTGTATGGCCTCAAGCAGGCCCCTCGGGCGTGGTATGACACTTTGAAGGAATTCTTCATGAAGAATGGCTTCACACCCGGTTCACTCGACCCTACTCTCTTTACTAAATCTTATGATGGTGAACTGTTTGTGTGCCAAATATACGTTGATGATATTATCTTTGGCTGTACTGACCAACGTTATAGTGATGAATTTGCCTATATGATGAGTGAAGAATATCAAATGTCTATGATGGGAGAGTTGAAATTCTTCTTAGGTCTTCAAATTCGTCAACAGCACAATGGCATATTCATATCTCAGGAGAAATACCTCAAGGAAGTTCTGAGGAAATTCGTCATGCAAGATTGTAAAGGCGTCAAAATTCCTATGCCCACAAATGGCCATCTGTGCACTGATGAAAATGGTATTGACTTCGATCACAAGGTATACCGCTCCATGATTGGTTCGTTATTGTACTTATGTGCATCTAGGCCAGATATAATGCTTAGTGTTTGCATGTGTGCCCGATTTCAAGCTGCACCGAAGGAATCACACCATAAGGCTGTGAAGCATATTCTTCGATATCTAGCTCACACACCAACACTAGGATTATGGTACCCCAAGGGCTCTACTTTTGATCTCATTGGATATTCTGACTCTGACTATGCTGGTGATCATGTGGACCGCAAGTCAACATCTGGTACTTGTCATTTCCTCGGATGGTCCTTGGTCTATTGGTCCTCGAAGAAACAGAACTGCATATCACTGTCTACTGCAGAGGCTGGATACATTGCTGCTGGTTCTTGCTGTGCTCAACTGTTATGGATGAAGCAAATCCTCAAGGACTACGGCATCAACGTGAAGAATTTGCCTCTCGTCTGTGATAATGAGAGTGCCATCAAGATTGCTCACAACCCAGTTCAGCACTCGAAGACAAAGCACATTCAGATTCGTCGTCATTTTCTTCGTGATCATGTGTTGAAGGGCGACATCTCCATCGAGCACGTGAAGACTGAAGAACAGCTAGCCAATATCTTCACAAAGCCCTTGGATGAGAAGAGATTTAACAATTTGCGGTGTGAGCTAAATATTTTAGAATCTTTGAATGTTCTTTGAAAAGGACACACATCCTGACACTTATGCAAAATTGATGACTTAGATGTGCAACACATGAAGAAACGTTTTTCTTCAATCAATGAAGAATAACACTCTAAGTATGAAGAAATTAATGAAGAATTTGATTCTCAGAACCCTACGACAATTGTACGCGGTGTCTGAAATCATTATTCTTATACGGTGGGTCACGCCACCACCAAAGTTGAAAATTTTCATTTTTGAAATTCCTCAGTGTTCAAAATTCTTCAGTTTTTCAAATTCTTCAACTTTGCAAAATCTTCACTGGTTCTGATGTTTTTCTTCATTGGCTATATATATGAGTTTATGTCCTATACAGCATTCACTTATGGCTATTTCTTCAAGTTGCATTTTTTGCTAAGTGAATGTGATCGGACCCTTTCCCCTCTATGCTACACTTAACCCAATCTATTCACAAATTCTTCATGTGCGTTCTATTTGAAACTCGTTCAAAATCTTCACTGTGTCCTTGTCAGCTGAAGAATTTGTGAACGGAATTTAAAGCTTATCTTATCCAAATTTTCGGTTTTACCGCTCAAACCGTTCCGTATCCCAGGATAGACTAATCTATTCACCCACGATCTAACACGATCTCCACTTCTCAGTACGTGGGTGACATATGTCAAGCGAATGAGAAGGGTCAGGGACACGTTCGTCCTAAATCTTCGAGCGAACAGTTTTTCACTACGACTATAAATACCCCCTCTCCCCTTCCTCACTTCCTTTACTCCGCTCGACCGCTCTCTCTCTCTCGCTCGAGCTTCTCAAACCCTAGCGCCGCCGCTACTCCATCGTCGCCGGTGAGGAAGAGCTTCACTGCCTCGACCTCGTCGCCGTCGTACTTGCGCCGACCGCGGAAATCTTCACTCCGCCGCCGCCGTAGCTGTCTTCCTCCGCCAAGTTAGGGCGTGGAAGATCTACACCGACGAACTTCACTCTTCTACTTCTCAGTTCGTCATGTTCTTCATCTAGGGTAATTAAAAGTTACTTTTACTGCCCTCTTTTGATTCGAAATTTCACAAAAAAATCTTCAAAGGTGTTTTATTCTGCAAATCCTCACACGCAAAACACCTCACTAGTCATCTGTTCTTGATTCGTTTCTCTAAGCATCGTTTTTTTTCAAGATTCCTCAATTGTGTGGATCTTTGATCTATACAACTCTGGAACCTAAGACAAAGAACGCTTAGTGAAATTCTTCAAGGCTCATCTGGTCAAATTCCTCAAACTTGTTCTTTTTGAAAAACCTTCTGAGAACGCATATGACCTCTCTAAATTCCTCGCAACTATACTCTGTTCACAGGTACTCATGTCCGCTGCTGAATCACTAGGTTCTCATCAACTTAACTCATTCGCAGCGTTCCTTGAAGAAAAGTTGCATACTTCTTCAGAAAATTCGATTGTTCAAATTCCTCATCTGAAGAATATGGCTGATGGTAAGAAGCCACAGAAAGCAGGAAAGAAGCCTGAGGTCATGACTGCTTTTGAAATCCCTGAGGACCTCTATACTGACTATTGCACACCTGATGAGGTCGAGTTTGGAAAAGAAAGCAAAACTCAGTGCAAGGTGCGCATACAAAGGATTGAACGGAGATGGGCAAGAGAATGGAGGGAGTATAGATATGTGACTCCGAAGTACATGAAGAAATTCGCACTTAATCCTCCATGCCCATGAGCTCCATTGGCACCTGGCCAAGAAGCTGACCCCACCAGCATCAAGCGTGGTGAGGATTTTCCTAAAGAATGTGCCAAACGCCAAGCTAAGTTGGCGAGACAAGCCAAAGAAACAGTGAGGAAATTCAATGAAGACTCTGTTGCTGCTGCTGCCACTGAGGCCTCTGTCAGGCCAAGAAAATCAATGGCAAAGAAGCCCGCTCACAAGCCAAGTGCTTCACCAACTATGCCCTCACGGTCAAGTTCCTCAGCAATGCCCTCAAGGCCAGAATCTTCAAAGCCCTCACGGCCAGTCCCTCATGCTGCTCCTGCTCCTCCAAAATCCTCAGCTCCTCCTCCAAAGTCCTCAGCTGCTCCGGCAAAGTCCTCAACACCTGTACATCTGGCCACGTGCCAAAGGACTACAGGCATCTCTATTGCCTCTGGTGCCTCAGTGAGTTCCTCAGCTGCACCAAAATCTTCATCAGGCCCCACTCTGCTGAAGACAAAGGTCACGGCTGGTCGAGGTCCTCGGCCAAGTCCGAAGAAGAAACATGTTGCCTTCCAAGTGCCATCTGACGATGAAGCTGATGATGATGAACTTGCAGAAATCATTAGAGACCGACAAGAAAGGGCCGCTAGAGCCAAAGGCACAAATGTGCCACTGAAAACTCTATCTAAGGTGGCCATGATTAAATTGTCTTGGTTATTGGCCCATCCCAATCTAAATATTTATAGGTTTTTTTAGATATTCTGATGCGAACAACTACGTACGGAGCAAAATGGGTAAATTTACGCTTTAAAATATGTTTATATACATCTGTGTACGTAGTTTGTATTGAAATATCTAAAAAGGCAGTTCGTATTTACAAACGAACGGAAAGGAAGGAGTAGTCGATTTGATTGATTGATCGATTGATGGGTCTTTTTTGTTGCTGTTTTTCGAGGGGAGTGAGTTTAATGTTTGGGCGATTCGATTAATGCTAGCTGCATGGAGTCGAGTCTAGTCGAAGAGTCTTTTTCTTTTCCTTTGATTGATTGATTGAGATGAGAATGATGAGAGACGTACGTACGGGAGCGTTCTTGCGCTCTACTCGGGTCGATCGTAACGTTTTTTCTCTCCTTTTTTTTGGGAAAAGATTGTTTTCAACCGGCTGATTTCCACCGCTCCATCAGCCGCCTTTGGTGTCCGCCACATGCCCCGGTGGTCCTGTCTCACTCCCCACGTCCCAACCTTATCCATCCTCTCCACCGAGAATTTCCATCCTCATCTCTTCCTCTCCTCTCTCTCTCTCTCTCTCTCGTGTACCCGCTGCCCCCACACTGAACCAAAGACCCCGCCCCATCAGCTGTCTACCACGGCTGCTGATGCTTGCTGCAACTCCGGTCCACGTGCTCCCAGCCTGCCGCTTCTACTTCTGCATCTATCGTTGCTTCAAGCGCAGTTGAGAAGCACAACGGCGGCCCCGCCTCCCGCTCCGCCAATGGTCCGCCGGTGCATCGCAGCCTCGCTGGAGTCGCCTGAGCCGTTTCTGAAACTGAGTTATTGTTTCTGAAACTGAGCTATTGTTTCTGAAACAGAGCTATTGTTTTTTCACGCAGGTGTTCATGATTTAGGATGGAACAGAGTTAGTGTTTCAGAAACAAGAGCTAATCGAAGATTGTTGATGGGATTTGCTAGATGGAGTGAAGATTGTTGATGGGATTTGCTAGATGGAGCTTCAGGAAACAAGATCATTGTTGAAATCAGAGAAGACCAAATCTTGCAACAAGAGCATTGTTGCAGGAAATGCTCTGGTTGCGAAACCGTGCGGGGCGCAAATCTATCGGGGACCGGGAGCAAGAGTGCCAATGTTTCTGCAACAGAGCGGTTGTTGCGAGAAATAACTAGTGGGCATGCGGGGCGTGGATAGCAGATCGGGCGGCTATCAAGTCGGGCATCCAACGGTCGTCGAGGCGACGGATAAAATCAGAAAATCGGTCGACGGACGCGTAGCGTCGCCTCTTTTTTTTTCTCATCAAAGAATGAGGAGAGACGTATTTACGTACGTGATAAGTACATCGCTTTCTTTTCTTGTTTTGTCGTCGGCCGATATATATCGATGGAGCACAGGATCTAAACTCGGGATGAGGGTGTGCGCGATCACTTCTCGATGATCCTCTTCTTTCCAAACAGCCTTTTAATAATATACTTACTGAAAGAACAAGGGTTCAGAACTGAGCACTGAAAGAACAAGGGTTCAGATTGGCCATGGAGATGCACCGAAAGATCCAACTCTTCTGTAACACCATACCGCCTGCAAGCTTTTAGAGAAGACGAATGTTAATTATTGGCAACTGTGCTAGTTCAGATTGATTAATCCCTACAGTAGATTATGGAAGAAAAGCAATTCCAACACTGATATATGAAAGCTCAAGTCCCATCTTTATGGAATGAAATAAGATAATCTGATAAACTTTTTTCTCCAAGTATGCTCCTTGATAAAAATAAAAATATGCAAAACTATAATTCTTGTTGCTTCTGTACCGAGCATTAGGTTTATGGAATGAAATCTCATGGTAGTGATTCAGCATTAGGTTTTACTCAGTTCCTGTTCGTCCGGTCCGGTGCAATAACAAGGGTTCAGCAGTTAGCATTAGACGGATTATGACTACTCTGTCCACATTGGATAAGCATTGGATAAGGGGCTGACCACATTGTTTCTTGAATGTTGGGAACAAAGCTGCAGTACCTGGAGCTCAGGGGAGGACAGCAAGGCCAGCAGCAGCAGCAGCAGCAAGCGCGGAGGTCTGGGAAGGATGAGTTCCGGCTACTCTGAATACATCGACACCTGAAACTGAAGGTAAATATTCAGTTAACAGCCGGTGCGCGTCACTGCTACGAAAGAATGAACGGCTGGGATTGACGGTCCTCTGAGTTTGATGCTGTTGTCGTTAACTCAGTTTAGTTACCAAGTTACTGCTAAATGCAGTATGAGTGTCGTTGCAAAAATAATTACTGCTAACTGCGGTAAAAGCACAACTGGTATCAGCCGGTATTTCTCTCACTGAACAGTAGAAAAGCAAAGCAAATTCAACTACTCCTGGAGCCAAAGACCAAAATCCCTTGTAGACTATCTTGCCATCAATTTCTCAGTCTTTGGCCAAAATTCAACCCTCCGGTCAACAAACGGCGTGGTTTTTTCCGTGTCTCATTTATGGTTTTTGACTAAACCACAACTCTTGTTAGAAAAGTCTACCCACAGGTATAAAATAAGATAAAAGTAAAGGAAGGAAACAAAAGTACTGTTTTAGCACAAATATGCAAAGAGTAAAGTCAGACTTAATTCCACATAGCAGCCCAAGACTCGCTCAAAAATTAGCAGGCCATCACTGACACATATATATCCAGCAGTAGCCTCAGCGCCTCACACCAATTGCCATGGTTAACCTTGAAATCTTCCATCCAGAACACCTGCCCAGGTAGCTAGTATCACTCGCGGCTAATTTTATCCCTCTTCCATTGCACCACTTCAGCTCTGAGCCAAGGTGCTTCGCGATCAATGGATATCCTCGTCTCTGCAATCGTGGGTGACCTCATCAGCAGGTCTGCATCGTTCGTGACCAGCAAATACTTCCAGCAGCAGCCTGACATCAACAAGATTCTACAGAGGCTACAGAGTGTCCTACTGAGAATCGACATCATCGTCGAGGAGGCCGAGGCGCGGCACGTCACCAACCAGGGGATGCTCCGTCAGCTCAAAATATTGAGGCAAGGAATGTACAGAGGCCGCTACGTTCTTGATTCCTTGAGATTCCAAGCCGCCCTCGATGAGGAGGAGGTAAGCCACTCATCATCTGCGCTCTGTAAAACTAGTCCGGCCAAACGGCTCTGTTTCTCTCGCGCCGGCAGCAGCAGCAGCAACAGAGAAGCGCTGTTGTTTGGCACAAACAGCAACATGAGGGAAGAGCTGCAACGGATGGTTAATACCCTTGAAGACGACATGGCTGGCATGAAGGAGTTTATTTTCTTCTTGGAGTCATATCCCCGGATCCTCCGCCAACCTTATGGCACATATTTGGTATTGGACAATTGCATGTTTGGTCGCCAAACGGAACGAGAGCGGGTCCTGAATTTCTTGCTTTGTCCCAGTGCTACTTCAGACTTGGCTGTACTTCCGATCATTGGTCCAAGAAGAGTAGGGAAGAGCACCCTTGTCGAGTACGTCTGTAGGCATGAGAGTGTGCGTGATGGCTTCTCGATGATCATGTTCTTTCCAGAAGGTAGTCTCAAGGATGAAGGAGTGGTTGACCTGAAAGGAAACTATATTAATGGTCTAGTCAGACATCAAAATTCTGCTTCTCAAACCAGGTTGCTGATTATTGTTGAAATAGCTGAGGATATTAATGAAGGAACATGGAGAAGGTTGAAATCTTTGGCAACCAGCATGACACCGTGCGGTGGGAGCAAAATCATAATCACCAGTCGATCAGATAAAATTGTGAATCTGGGAACAACAGAAGCACTTCGAATGGACTATCTCCCTGAAGAAGCTTATTGGCATTTTTTCAAGTCGCTTGCATTTGGAAGCACACACCCTGATGAGCAGCCTAAACTGGCAGTGATGGCAATGGAGATCGCTTTGGGATTCAGAGGGTGTTTCACAGGCACGCATCTCATTGCTGGGATACTGCGAGATAACTTGAATGCTCGATTTTGGCGCACAACCCTTGAATGTGTGAGAGCATATAAACAGGCACATCTCCTTATGTTTGACCAGCACTCATGCCTTCATTTCCGAGAAGATGCACCGGTGTATTGTTGGAGATTGGGGGGCAGCAGTAAATATTTCTTGATTTGCAAACATCATCAGTTAGATTCCAGTGAGGAAGTCCCCAAGATCACTGTGCACGACATCATCTTAGGACGTGGTGGCACACTACCACAAGGGGAATTTGAGGCTCTTGCATGGAGGTCTCGCATACCACCCTACTACAACTACACGATAAGCTGTAAGATGCAATCGCCACAACTTACAGTAGGAAGCAAGAAGCGCGTGCATGAGGAGGAAAAACATTTCATTTGAGTAACACAATGTTTGTGACTCACATCATGTATGCTACTGCCTTGTCCTGCGAATTAGGAAATATTATTACACTGCATAATCCTTGGACTTGAAGAAAAGGGTAGAGAAAAAATTGCCCCAAATTTGCTCTGTTTCTGATGTGTGTGTGTGAGGCTGATCCTTGGGCGAAAGCCAACAAGTTTCAATTCCTCTGTCACACATGTTTTAATATTTTCCGTGGCAGATTCTCTTTCTTGCTGGGTGAAAAGATCAGAAAGTTAATCTGGATTGGGAGTAGAGTATTAGCGCTACCTGCAGCTCAGGGCGGTGGGAAAGTAATGATAAAGAAAAAACTAAGTTGTTGCATTCTTGTATATCATCCCATGAACTGAGCTGCATTACGAAATATCATGGGAGAGAACATTTGATTTGAGTAGCACACTATCTGTGACTCGCATCATCTTTGTTACTGCCTTCTCTTACGAATTACAAGATATTATTACATAGCCTTTAGGAGTCTTGCCAAGTTAACATATTTGTCTGTTATCGTGCAGTCACTAGGCATGGAGTAGTACATTGTGCTTTCAGGGTCAAGGTTGAAAGTTGTCTGAATATAATGAACAAAACAGAAACAGTGAACATTGGGTGAGTACTTCAAGTTTATCTGAATATAATGAACAGAGAATCCCTGTTACTGAAAGAACTGCAGGGACTACTTAGATTGGCTATTACTCGGTAATAGCCATTCTATTGGAGCAGGTTGAATGTG
>NC_041383.1:75928292-75964781 GCF_002162155.2 Triticum dicoccoides
AAGGGGCGGCGATGTCAGCGGCGAGAACGCCGGGCCCGGCGAAGGGGACTGTGGTGGCAGGGAGGAGGGCCGGCCGTGCAAGCGAGTAGTGCCAGCGGATGGTACGGGGAGGTCATGCGCCACGGGTTGGAGGGCGTGCGAGCCGGCGGCCGGCGCCGCGCGGGATTCGTCGCCGGCGGTGAGCAATAAAATGAGTAGGTAGCAGGCAGAGTCAGCAGGAAGTTGGACCTTTTTCCCTTCCTTTGGGCTGGGCTTTAGGTGGACCTTGACCTGATCATACCCCGGGCCGGGCTAAACAATGTACGTCTGAAAAATACCAAGTTGAGCCAGGACCGGCCTAGCCCAAATGTTTTTCCTACTAGTATTTAACTTAAGACTCAAAAAATACTAGTATTTAACTTAATATTTTTGGGGTATTAAAAATAAATCTATTACCATACCTAATATTCGAATAAAATGCCAATTATGACCTAGTTTGGGCTTTTTCGTTCTTCGAACGAGAAATGTGAGCCTGAGCCTAGCCCAAATGTCTGTAGGCTCGGGCCGTTGGCCCAGGCTTCGAAGCTGAAGTTTAGGTGGATCCTAGTTCATATTGGACATCTTTTTCCCTTCCTTTTGACTTTTGAACAATCAAGCCAGATTTGTGCATTGGATGATGTGGTATGGCGCATTGCTATGTACACGGAAATTAGTTAATCGTATAGCCGCCATTCATAATTAGCAAGTACTCGTTTTCACCATGTTTTAATAAAATAACTGATATCGGGTTCATAGTTGTTCAGCCTTCAACATGGTTACGCTTAAAATATTGACCGATATGATCATAGAATCAATCGACACTCTGTATTAGTGGGAAACGTGTAACCGATATTTTGAACGCTCGTTTTAACTATTGATCCAGTGAGGCCAAGTTATCGGAGACGAAGAAGATGCATTGGGAGGAGGCATACTTCCAAATGCTATAACTTGTACTAGTGGCATATGCTTTCTATTACTCACGCATCCCCTTTATCCTTCATCATAAATCATTAGAAAACATATGGGTTCCCTTAATATACGTGTGCACTCATACGAAAGCCACAAGGGATATAGAAATTACTACCTCCATTTTTGTATATAAGGACACTTCATATTTTTATGTCTAACTTTGACCATTAATTGTACCAACAAAATGTGAGTTATGCCACTGCATGCACATTTCAAAGAACTTTCAGATGATATATTTTTTATGGCATATAACCTATATTTTGTTGACCAAAGTTATATGTCAAAGTTTGACATGAAAACGAAGTGACCTTGTATAAGAAAATAGAGGGAGTAATGTATATATTTGCAACCAACCTTCATACTATTTCGCCAATGCCGTCAAACAAATAACTACTCAAACACAGAGGTAAAGATGAAATAAATAGTGGGGAAGTAATTCATAGCACAATCATGTTTGCCTAAGTATTAAGAGGCTTTGTGATGGAGAAGCCTCAATACAAAGGAAGAAGATTATCGTGGAGATGACGGTGAATACAATGACGATGATGGCAGTGCCCCTAGAGGAATTCTAACACGGCCAGAGGAGAGGGGGAAGATGCCCCTCCTCCTCCTCCTCCTCCTCCTTTCTGGATGTTGAAATATGACCCCTTGAATCAATTTTATTGATTCCCAGAGATCTGTAACTCCGGAAAATCTTAAGAGAATTTGATGGTATCATATCTTTCATAGAGCCCTTCGTCTAATCTTTTTGTTCTATCTACTTTATCTTCTAGTGTGATAATCTTTTGTAGATATTTTTGTGCTTGGATTTAGTTTTTGTTGTGTTGTACCGAGAGTTTTCAAGTTTCAAAAGAATTTTTAAATATCCCATTCAGCTTCCTCTAGTCGATATACTATCGGTCCTACATGACCTACCGCCAACACATTGAAGCCTCGCACATCATTCTCTAAAGTTGTGGAACCTCCTAGGAACCTATCCATGGCAACCTAGACGTGACACTACGTGTACTAGACTTGCACAAACTGGCAGCCCACACCCTAACATCCACGCTACATATCACTGGGTGAGTACAGTGGGTGGTACTAGGACTAAAGAGCGGAAGTTAGACCTACATTTTTATATATTACTTATTAAAGTAGTGCTCCATCTATCTATGCGCCAAAAGTGTGTCAGAAAATGGATATGTATATCTTCAACTCTATCTTTCTATGTTCTTACGTGCACCGAAAGTGTGTCGGGAAAAGGATATGCATGCATATATTCAACTCTATCTTTCATACGATCTTATGCATCCTATGACTCGTGAGGTCATGCCATATCATTGAGAAACGACGGTCGACAGGATTTGACCCACAGTTTCCTATTATTCCAAATAATGCACCTATCTATCTAAATATCTATCTGTAGTGCGGCATACATCTTTAGGCATCAATCCTACTTAAATGTCGGACATGGATGTTGTACTGACCAAAAATTGATATTTCTTCATGTGATCATTCTATAAAGCACCACTTTGTTGCCCACACAAAGAAAGAAGCATTGACCCCTATGATCTAAGAGGACTCACAGAGCAAGGAGACTATCTGGTATGCTTTTCATAGCTATAAACGGTATTCTTACTTTGAATTTTTCTAGGCATACTATGCATAACTTGAAATTACGAGTTCTTGTATTTTGTATTTTCGAAAATTATAGCTTGTTTTTTTGGTACATGCTCGCACCAAAGAAAGGATTGTTGTTTGTCTTTGTTGGCGAGGTTCCCGAACTTATTTTCTTTCCCTGCATACTATATGTGTTTGACCATTTTTTTTCTTGGTCTTGCACGTCATAGGGTCCTTGATGGTAGATAACCAATCATGTTTGAGAAGTACTCAAAGTAGGTTATTACTTTTATGTTTTCAAGTATACATCGGTGCATAATTGCCTTATATTTGTTCAGTTTTATTATGTTGGAATATTGATGAAAAAATAGTCGATCTGAAGAAAAAGGACGACTGGAATTTCATCTTTTATTTCAGCATGTGTCACTTTCCTTGTTGTCGGAGTTCTTTTCACATGAAAGTTTGGAACAAGAACTTGAACAAGTTTTAGAATTTTCTATTAGATTATAGAAAAATTATCTTAAAATGGCTCAGTTAATCAAAACTTTCCCTCTTGTAAAGTGGAAGATCTTTTTTAACTTGATTGACTAAAAGTAGAAGATATTTTCTTGTTCAATAGAGAAAATGCTCACATGTTCAGTAAAGGATCAGAACAACAAAACACTAAGTAAGACTATGTATTTTACATATAAACTAATCCATCCATGTTATTTTTTTGCGTGAAATGTACTCTCTTTCTTGTCATTGCTTTTTCCTAGTTAGTTTAGTTTTCACTTTTGGAAAATTAAGAATAATTTGGAATATATAACATATTTGTTCCCATGATTTGTGTCCTGGTTGATAATAGATTTCTTTTTTGTTCAAAATAAATATTCATTTTTTGTTATAATATTCAGACCACTCTGAAAACAAAAGAAACTTCTATTTACATGCTATAAATTTTCAGTACTAATTGGAAGTCCGAAGTTCACATATAGACCTTATGTATCCGCATATATGTATAGTCATGCGAGGCTTAAAATATTCGTGTACACACTTATAGTTATTCATGTATATATTTATATAGGAGGCAATTTGTTTCTTTTCACATAATAAAACATCATATTATTCCAAAGGTCTTAATTGTTTTAGTACATACACTTTATTGTTTCTACAGTCATATTGGAGAGCATTTCATCGGTACGAATATCAACTAAATGGATGGAAACTCAAGATCTTCATCAAAACGAGCGAAATTGTTGGTCATGAAGATGGGTCCTCGGACTAAGGTCCCAAAGTCACAACACAAAACCATATAAATTTATATGTGTGTGTCTTAATCTTTTAGGCACCAACAAACATTTATGTGATTTTTTATCATGCAAAACTCTTTAATCTTATCAAGTGTATAATATATTTTTAGACATGGCACAATGTTGTTTTTGTTATGTAGTCTTGATTGCAATAACTAAATATTGATATTTAGCATATTATCATAGTTAAATATAAGACTACCAGTATACTAACTGTTAATGATATTCATCACAGAAGCTCTCCATCAAGCAACAGAATGAGCGCCTGGAGATTGAGAACAAAATATTAGCGATTGAGAACCACAAAATGCGCGAGAAGTTGAGGACATACCGATGTGCTGCTTGCTTGAAGATTGAAAATGCCTGCCTGAAAGTCGAGGTTTGCCAAAGTAGATCCAATACATACAACGATATGCTATAGCACTTCTATTGTGCATTATTTCCAAATCAAGACTAGAAAATACTATTACTAGATATAGAATATTGAGAAGTGAATAAATATTTCTATCATATTAAATAGCTAAACGTACAATGGCTAAAATTCTTGCATTGTAATAACACAAAAACACTACAAAAATCTGTGAAAGAAAATCCGCCAACGTGACACATGGGACATGAGAATATATTTCTTATGGTAGAATATGATGACGGTAGATACATGGAATTTGAAATACAATGCAAAAGTTTGTGCTATTTACATGTTCAAGTCAAACAAATTGCACCCATGTCAGCATGTAGATGGTTTATGAAGTAGTCCCACTCATTTTAATGTGTATCTAAAGAAATGTCTATTTTCCACAAAATGGTTAAATTAGGAAATTTATTTTTCTTCCTAGTTGACCCAATAACGTGACCATGTAGCACATTAGACATTTCTTGGCAAGGAGTACA
Organism: Triticum dicoccoides; assembly: GCF_002162155.2. Classification (NCBI taxonomy): domain Eukaryota; kingdom Viridiplantae; phylum Streptophyta; class Magnoliopsida; order Poales; family Poaceae; genus Triticum; species Triticum dicoccoides. The sequence continues at coordinate 75,933,065 of NC_041383.1, forward strand.
GTAGTATTTCCGAAAATAGCTAAAAAATAGTCAACACTTACTAAAAGTAGCACCCTGTATAACGGGAAAGTGACTTTCAAACCAGAGGCAAATTGAAGGAAATTGGATATTCCTTGTTAGGGATTTTTTTTAACCAGAGGCAAAATCTTGGTCTTGTTTCACCAATTGAGAACAACATATTCTATTTTTTTGAATGGGTGGAAAACAAAGATAGAACATTTTGAGTCATCGACAAGCCAGCATCACCATCATTTATAAAGAAGACAATGCAAACAGGATAAATTTGACACAGTACTAGGGATATGCATCCATCAATTCTCATCGTCTATTAATGTCATCCAGTCATTGTCATAGGTATTCTGTCAATAGGAAAAGTGAAATCCTAGCTTTCCCTAGAACCAACTTTTTACTATCCTACCCCATGGGGTTTTCCGGGGAAGTCAAATAAAAGATGCAACTACCTAATGGTGTAGGTGTACCATAAAAACACTAGACTACAGAATTAATATGTGGTTGAATGGTTATGCGGGTGGTTGTACCACTGGTTCAGCAGAGATTAAACCCTAGGTTTAACGTACAGTGTCTCGTTAAAGAGGGAATTTTCTTTCGGTGGGAGACGACATTCTCATAGATAGTGAGGCGTCTATGGTAATTTCGTCAATCTTAAAAATTTGCACTATGGTATTCAATAGACCCTTTGTGGTGATGATGTGGGTGATGGTGTGCATGTGTATGTGTGCGCATGTTGTATTTATGTGTTTTCAGGAACTAGACTATTGCCTACTCAACGGTTGTAGGTGTGCGTTGACTCATGTTAGGATGGTCATAGCTCTACACTTAGTCACTCACATTGGTAGCACGTGTTGGTTTGGCTTCTCTAGCTACCGAAACATATTGGATTGCCTATCACATTTTGATATCAACGAAAAGAGGTTTGGAGATAACATCTTGTGTATCCAAGTGGGCTTTGTAAGCCCACTAGTGTGTGCCCCGATCTACAATGTTGGCTTGTTTTGATAATTTTACCCAAACTATTCCTTTTGTATCTAGCGAGAGACACATCTCCATTTGCCAACATGCTGCTAAATATGGTTTTCTTCAAATTAATTAACATGATCAATCCAAGCTACATTCAGTTCTTTATTTCCTGCTAAGATGCACTCTATCTAATGGCTTGTTCTATTGGCTACAAAACTTGGCCGCATCTTCAAACTTTCAGGTCCTAATAAAGTGCATAGCGTAAATAGCAAGTACATATTTCTTACAATCCAAAATATTTGAGACAGAAAAAACGACTGTACATCATTCATTGGGGTATATGCACCAAAGTTGATTCATGTTTCAAGAATCAATATCTAGTTGCATGTGGTCTGCTTTGTTAATTATTTTTTCCTCGATTTCTTCACATTGCATACCACAATTTTGCAAACATCAAGGCTTTACTCATGTCATATTGATCATTCTTGCTAGATGTCTGGTCAAGCTATCAGACTTACTTGTATTTTTTTTGCAGCTCGCACGCTCATTTCGTAATGCTGCTGCAATTCTAGAAGCTGAAGCACAATCTGAACTGGATGTTGGGTTTTCCTCTACAGCACCCCAGGTTCCAGCGGATACTAGCGCAACTGGACCACTCCAGCCAGGTGCAGCAGGGAGCCAAGATGAACCGCGGGAGTAATCAACTGGCAGCAATTTATTTGCTATATCTACAAAAACCTATATACATACAGAATAAAGGTTTCAAAGACTCGATGTGTTCATTACAATGAGTGGCACTACAAGTCCATTGTGTCTTATAGTTAAGCACCAAAACCTTTTTATGTGTTACTGGTACTTGAGAAGGTTGTATGTCTTCTCATCTCTATCATTTACATTTGAGACATGGGATATTATATTGTGTTTGTACAATCTCCTGTCCTATAAATATGTTACTTATTTATTTTATCAGCGAGGAAATTTGTTATTTATTGGTTGCGATTGCTAAGTTTTGAAGTACATTTATGAGCTATTTTTTTGAAGTCTTATCCATATATACTTGAGAAGGTCATAAACCATGCCAGAAAAATGATGGCACACAAATGGACTTTATTTAGAATTGAAAAACAAAATCCATACAGTTTATACTCCAGAAATCTATCGAGATACAATTATGCGGTCAATCTGAAGCAATACAGTTGCAACCATGCAAGGTCAAAGAATGTATGTCTTCCTTTCTCTAGGAAAAAAAACACTGATCCAAGTGCGCAGTGCTCCAAAATTTCTGGTGGTACAAATGATGGATTATGGATGGGCTTAGGCCCATATAAGACACTAATCCCTGGTTAATTTTGAGGCCCATGTATGAGATGGCAGGTGGTGGGTAGTTTAGTCCCACCTTGCTAGTTGAGGAGAGTTGAGACCCCTTTATAAGGGCTACTCTACCACTTGCCATTGGGATCTTGGGAAGAGGAGTGGTACACGCGTGCTCCTCCTCCTCTGTCGCCCGCCCCGCCACGCCGCGCCACGGGTTGCAGGAATGAGCCGAAGCTTATTTTTGCCACTCAGGACTGCGACCCTTCTCTGACTCCCTTGCCGGAGTGAGGCTGCTGCTGCTGCCACCGTGTTGGCCTAGCCAACTAGAGGGTACGATCTGTTCATCCCTCATTTACTCGTACTTGCCACTCAGGACTGCGACCCTTCTCTGACTCCCTTACCAGGAGTGAGGCTGCTGCTGTTGCCGTCGCGTTGGCCTGGCCGACCGGAGGGTATGATCCGTTCATCCCTCGTTTACTCATACTTGTACTAGTCGTATATGTGCTGCTCATAGATGGTTCGCTTCTATGTTCTGTACGTGCTAGTATGCTTAGGTATCGCTATGAGATGTATACCATTTATGTCATGCTTACTGTATACTCTTGGATTAGATTAATCGAGAAAGTGCTAATATTTTCAACAATCCAAAAACCTTATTTTAGGCACTTTTCGACTCATGGCTTCGTCGCCACTCTGAAACCAGAAAAATTTATCGGAACACATTTTGAGCATTGGCAGACGAGGACTACCTTGTGGCTCACAGCAATGAACGTGTTCTAGGTTGGTGGTGTGTCTCCCACGGTAACGATTGCTCCTAAACAGGAGAATGCGTTTAGGGAGGCAACCACCATCTTTGTGGGAGCTATTCTTACTATGATCGGAGACAAGCTAGTCGACACATATCTCCATATGCGTGTTGCCAAGAATTTGTGGGATGCGCTCGAAGCTAAGTTCGGCGCAACCGATGCTGGCAGTGAGTTGTATGCCATGGAGCAGTTCCATGATTATAAGATGGTTGATAACCGTCCTGTATTGGAACAGGCTCATGAGATACAATGCATTGCTAAGGAGCTGGAGCTCCCGAAGTGTGATTTACCGGACAAGTTTGCCGCGGGTTGCATTATTGCAAAACTCCCTCCTGGATGGAGGAAGTTTGCTACTTCTCTCAAGCACTTGAGACGTGAATTCCCTGTTGAGGATGTCATCGGTCATCTGAGTGTTGAGCAGAACGCGAGAGCAAAGGACTCACACGTGAAAGCGGGAGAGGGTTCTTCTAGCGCGAATGTGGTGCAGAGGAACTTCCACAAGTTAAGGGAAAGAACTCTGTCGAGCAGAATACTACCTTTAAGAAGAAGGGTAAGAAGAAAGACAAAAGGAGAGATGGCTGCTTTACTTGTGGTTTAGAGGAACATTGGGCAAACAAGTGCCCAAACAAGTACAAGAAGCCAGCACATGACTCCAAGTTTGTGAATGTCATTCTCAGCAACAACGATGCGGCATCTGGGTATGGTAATCTGTTTACCATACTTTCAGTTTGTCAATCCACCGATTGGTGGGTTGACACTGGGGCCAATATTTATGTGTGTGCTGATGTGTCTTTGTTTTCTTCTTACCATCTCACACGAGATTGCTCCGTCCTGATGGGAAACGGCTCGCATGCTTCTGTTCATGGTGTTGGAACGGTAGATCTGAAGTTTACTTTGGGAAAGATCGTGCAACTGAAGAACGTGCAGCATGTCCCCGACATCAAGAAGAATCTCGTTAGTGGCTCCCTTCTATGTAAAGAAGGGTTTAAGTTAGTATTTGAGTCCAACAAAGTAGTTGTATCTCGGTATGGGCTATTTGTTGGAAAAGGATATGATTGTGGTGGTTTGTTCTGCCTTTCCCTGGAGCATTTCTGTAATAAAGTCGTGAACCAAATTCATTCTAATGTAAACGAATGTGAGGTTTGGCATTCATGTCTTTGTCACATAAATTTCAGTTGTATGACGCGGCTAGCTAAGATGAATCTAATCCCGAGTTTCACTTTAGCCAAAGGCTCTAAGTGCCACGCATGTGTGCAAGCAAAGCAACCTCGTAAGCCTCACAAGTCTGTGAAGAGAGACACCTGGCACCGCCAGAGCCCATACATTCAGATCTCTGTGAGATGAATGGTGTGTTGACTAAAGGTGGAAAGAAATACTTCATGACTTTTATTGATGATTCCACTAGATTCTGTTGCGTGTATTTGTGAAATACAAAGGATGAGGCTCTTCACTACTTTAAAATCTGTAAGGCTGAAGTTGAGAATCAACTTGAGAAGAAAATAAAACGAGGCTGGTCTTATCGTGGTGGAGAGTACTTTTCTAGTGAGTTTGATTTATTCTCTGCGGAACATGGTATTATTCATGAAAGGACTCCTCCCTATTCACCCTAATCAAACGGGGTTGCCGAACAGAAAAACCATACTCTTACAGATTTGGCTAACGTCATGTTAGATACATTGGGTTTATCCAAGGCATGGTGGGGGGAGGTTGTATTGACATCATGTCATGTCCTGATCATAAAGTTCCCGCGAAGGATAATGAGACTACTCCCTATGAGCAACGGGAGAAGAAAAGAACTACCCTCTCTTACTTGCACACTTGGGGCTATTTGGTGAAAGTCAATTTGCCGATCCCCAAAAAGCGTAAGCTTGGACCAAAGACTGTGGAGTGCGTTAATTTGGGCTACGCTAAGAATATCATTGGCTATAGATTTCTAGTAGTGAAATCTGAGGTACCTGACCAGAAGGTTGGTACTATTATAGAGTCTAAGGATGCTACATTCTTTGAGGATATTTTCCCCATGAGAGATATGCAAAGCACTTCTAGACTGGAATCTAACGAGACTCCAGAACCTGCCATTCAGATGGGATATAGGAACACAAAAGTGATGAAATCTCCACGGAGGATGACGAGGAAGCTCCTGTTAGGAGAAAGAGACAGAGGACTGCGAAGTCTTTTGGTAATGATTTCTTCGTGTACTTCTTGGATGATGACACTCCCAGTTCCATTTCAAAAGCTTATGCATCTCTAGATGCTGACTACTGGAAGATGTGGTCCGTAGCGAGATGGATTCCATCTTGGCTAATGGGACATGGGAGATCATGTAACGCCCCGGATTCGTTGCGCCAGGTGTCTGCCAGTTATTCGCCGTCGTTGCCATGTCTTTTGCTTGTGTGTTGCATTTTGCCATGTCATCATCTGCATATCATCTGCATGTTTTCCAAAACTGCATCCGTTCGGGTTCCCCCGGTTCTCTCCGTTGTCCATTCCGAGCCCGACACTCTCACACGCGCCCGCGGCACCTCCGAAATAATATTTTATAAGCGGCATAAAAATGTTCTCGGAATGGGATGAAACTTGTTGAGCGGTCTTATTATAGTGTAGACAGGCCGCCTGCCAAATTTCGTCGCATTCGGAGTTCGTTTGACTGCCCAACCGTTAAATATATAACCGCGATATAGTCGGTCTAGCATCAGACGTTTTCGGTATTCGGAAACTGTTGCCGGGCCTCTCTTCTCTTCTCTCCTCTCAGCCCGAGGCCTCTCATCACAGCCCGTCTAGCCCTCCTACACTTCCCCTCCACTCCGGACCGTCCGATTATGATCGAACGGCTTCGAAACCCCCCTCCTAACCCCTCAAACCCTAGCCCCTTCCATATATATACACCCCCTACCAAAAATGGGCTAACCTAGCTCTTCCCCTACCCCGAGACCCCCTCCCTCGGATCCAGCGCCGCCCCTTCTCCTCGGATCCGCCGCCGACCACCTTCTCCCTGCCACTTGGCGCCATCCCACTCGCCAGCGCCATCGCAAGCCGACTTCTCACCCAACCAGCGGCTGCCACATGTCCCCCTGTCTCTCCTCCACCCATGCTGCCCGTGGAGCCCATCCAGGGCCCGCCTGGGCCCGAAGCCGCGCCGCCGCAGCCCGCCGTCCGCGCGCAAGCCTGCCTGACCGCCCGCCTCCTCCTTCCCATTCTGGATCGAGGGGAGGAGACCCTCGATCCCGAGCTCCCCGTCGACCCGCCGCCGACCATATTCCGTGTCGCCTAGGCGGAAGGCTGTGGCTGCGCCGGAACCCAGATCCGTCGCCGCCCGAGCACCCCACCGTTGCACAGCCTCACCGTCGCCCCTCGGTGTCTCTCCGCCGCCCACCGTCGCCAACCCCCCTGTGCTGCCATGGAACTCCGCCGGAGTTATCGTCCCTCTCTGTCGGCCCTCCTTCCTGCCAGATCCGGTCGAGGCTTGGCCTCCGGCACCCATCCCCGGCGAGTCTCGTGCCTCCCGGTGTTCTCCCCGCCTTCGCGCAGCCGCGCTCGGTGAGCCTCCACTGCCGCCGCCATGTCTCTGCTCGGGACGAGCAGAGGAGCTGCTCGTCCCGCGAGCACCGCACCCGCGTGGGCCTCCCTAGCTGCAGCCCAGCCTCTCCACCGAACCGGCCCAAGGCCTAGGGTGAGCAGCCCCCCTGGCCTTTCCTCTATTGGGCTAGTCAGATTCGGCCCATGCATGTTTTTTTTCCTGTCCAGCGATTTTAGCATTATCCGGTGAATTACAGTTTTACAGAAAACCCCTCAATATCATGCATATAATAAACTCCACAACCGTGCATTGGATTAAAATGTTTTATATATGTAAAATGCTTAGAATTTCATCTAGTTTCATAATATGTCACTTTCAGCCATGTTTAAAATGTTTAAACTTGCTGTTTATTTAATTTTGCATAAATGCCATGTTAAAATGCTTTATTTCATAACTAAATAACCGTAGCTCGGTTTTAAATAAACTTTATATGTATTTGGGGTGGAAAAATGCCTAGATTAACTTGGTGCACTCATCTTGCATGTTTAACAACATTAAAATATGTTTTAGGGCAGAACAGTACCAAATTCAGAATATGCATATGGGGATTTTTTCGGAATTGTTGTTTGTGTTTCCGGCCTCATTTAAACTTGTCTAAATAGTTAGTTTACTTATGCTTCACCTCTTGCCATGTTTAACAACATTTAATATTGTTGTGTACCTAAACGAGAGCGAACTGAATAAATCAGATGTGGTGTTTCATCAATATGCAACTCGTTGCATATCGAGCTCCACTTAACTTGTAGTATTGTTTGTTGCACTTTGCCATGCCATGCCTCATTAAACCGGACATGCATCATACTTGTTTGTGCATCATGCCATGATTATGCTTGTGTGTTTACCATGTTGTTTGCTTCTTTCCGGTTTGCTTCTCTCGGTAGCTTCGGTTTCATTCCGGAGTTGTGAGGATTTGTTCGACTACGTCCGTTCGTCTTCTTCATGGACTCGTTCTTCTTCCTTGTGGGATTTCATGCAAGATGACCGCTACCCTGGATCTCATTACTATCATTGCTATGCTAGTTGCTTCGTTCTATCGCTTTGCTGCGTTACCTATCTTTTGCTCATCAACCCTCCCAAATTGCCATGAACCTCTAACCTTTGACACCCTTCCTAGCAAACCGTTGCTTGGCTATGTTACCGCTTTGCTCAGCCCTCTTATAGCGTTGCTAGTTGCAGGTGAAGTTGAAGATTGCTCCATGGTGGACAGGATTTTGGTTGGGATATCACAATATCTCTTATATTATTAATGCATCTATATATTTGGTAAAGGGTGGAAGGCTCGGCCTTATGCCTGGTGTTTTGTTCCACTCTTGCCGCCCTAGTTTCCGCCATACCAGTGTTATGTTCCCGGATTTTGTGTTCCTTACGCGGTCGGGTGATTTATGGGACCCCCTTGACAGTTCGCTTTGAATAAAACTCCTCCAGCAAGGCCCAACCTTGGTTTTACCATTTGCCTCACCACCACCTATATTTCCCTTGGGAGTAATTACCCCAAGGGTCATCTTTATTATAGCCCCCCCCGGGCCAATGCTTATCTAAGTGTTGGTCCAAACTAGAGCACCGTGCGGGGCCATTCCTTGGCAACTTGGATTACGTCGGTTCCTGTACGCTTCGCTTATCCGGTGTTGCCCTGAGAACGAGATATGTGCAGCTCCTATCGGGATTGTCGGCGCATCGGGCGGTCTTGCTGGTCTGGTTTTGCCTTTGTCGAAATGTCTTGTAAATCGGGATTCCGAGTCTGATCGGGTCTTCCTGGGAGAAGGTATATCCTTCATTGATCGCGAGAGCTTACCATGGGCTAAGTTGGGACACCCCTGCAGGGTATAAACTTTTGAAAGCCGTGCCTGCGGTTATAGGCAGATGGGAATTTGTTAACGTCCGGTTGTAGATAACTTGACACTAGATACGAATTAAAACACATCAACCATGTGTGTAGCCGTGATGGTCTCTTTTCGGCGGAGTCCGGGAAGTGAACACGGTTTCTGGGTTATGTTTGATGTAAGTAGGAGTTCAGGATCACTTCTTGATCATTGCTAGCTTCACGACCGTTCCGCTTGCTCTCTTCTCGCTCTTATTTGCGTATGTTAGCCCCCATATGTGCTTAGTCGCTGCTGCAGCCTCACTACTTTACCCCTTCCTTTCCCTTTAAGCTTTGCTAGTCTTGATACCCATGGTAATGGGATTGCTGAGTCCTCGTGGCTCACAGATTACTACAACAACAGTTGCAGGTACAGGTTATGCGATGTTCATGACGCGAGAGCAATGCTTGCTTGTCTTGGAGTTCTTCTTCTGCTTCTTCTTCGATCAGGGGATAGGTTCCAGGTCGGCAGCCTGGGCTAGCAGGGTGGATGTCATTTGAGTTTCTGTTTGTGTTTCATCCATAGTCGGATGATGCTCTTATGTATTGTGATGTTATATACGTGTGGCATTGTATGCCTCTTGTATGTATCCCCATCTATTATGTAATGTTGATGTAATGATATCCACCTTGCAAAAGCGTTTCAATATGCGGGTCTATCCTTGGTGGGACCTTCGAGTTCCTTTTGGATAGGGTCGCATATTGGGCGTGACAGATCACTTATCGTCCTTATGGCTGTAAACCATTAGGATGTAAGTGGGTGTTCAAGAAGAAGCTTGGGCCCGATGGTACTGTTGAGAAGTACAAGGCTAGGTTTGTGATCAAGGGTTATACCTAGAAAGAAGAAGAGAATTTCTTCGACACTTACTCACCTATGGCTAGACTGACAACCATTCGAGTGCTACTCGCTTTTGCTTCCTCGCATGGTCTTCTTGTTCACCAGAGGGACGTTAAGACAGCTTTCCTTAACGGAGAACTCGGCGAGGAAATTTACATGCAACAACTAGATGGCTTTGTAGTAAATGGTCAGGAAAGAAAGGTGTGCAATCTAGTGAAATCCTTGTATGGCCTAAAACAAGCGCCTAAGCAATGGCATGAGAAGTTCAACACTACTCTGACATCTGATGGCTTTGTTGTTTACGAAGCTGACAAATGTGTATACTATCGCTATGGTGGGGGCGAAGGAGTTATACTATGTCTATATGTCAATGACATACTGATATTTGGGACCCACCTCAAGGTCATTGAGGAGGTCAAGGCTTTTCTATATCATTACTTTGAGATGAAAGACCTGGGAGTGGCTGATGTTATCTTGAACATCAAGCTACTGAGAAATTCTGAGGGTGGAATTGCACTTTTGCAATCCCACTATGTTGAGAAGATTTTGAACCGTTTTGGACATTCGGACTGCAAACCTTCTGCAACACCATATGATCCTAGCGTGCAGATTCAAAAGTTTGAAGGCACGGCTGTAGATTAATTAAGATATTCTCAAGTGGTTTGTTCACTGATGTACCTAGCATGTGCTACTCGTCTTGACATCTCATTTGCTGTGTGCAAACTGAGCCGGTTTGTTTCCAATCCGGGAGATGTGCATTGGCATGCTGTTGAGCGAGTGATGCGTTACTTGCAAGGTACTGGGAACCCTGGAATTCACTATTCTGGGTACCCGACGGTACTCGAGGGGTATAGTGATTCGAATTGGATTTCTGATGCTGATGAGGTGAAAGCCACAAGTGGACATGTCTTCACACTTGGTGGCGGTGCTGTTTCCTGGAAGTCTTGCAAGCAGACGATCTTAACCAGACCGACTAAGGAAGCAGAACTCACAACATTAGACACATCCTGCGTCGAATAAGAATGGCTTTGAGAGCTTTTGATGGATTTGCCGGTGGTTGATAAACCAGTGTCGACTGTCCTTATGAACTGTGACAATCAAATAGTGATTACCAAGGCTAAGAGTTCAAAGGACAACATGAAATCCACAAAGCACATAAGAAGAAGATTGAAATCTGTCTGAAGATCAAGAAACTCTGGAGTAATAGCGTTGGATTATATCCAGACGGCTAAGAATCTGGCTGACCCTTTTACTAAAGGGCTATCACGGATTGTGATAGAAAATGCATCGAGGGAGATGGGTATGAGACCCACGTAAGTTGCCATGGGGGTAACCCAACCTATGTGATCGGAGATCCCGTGAATTAGGATCTGGGAAAATAGTCCAGCTGTCAACTGAGGAGAGTATCCTTAATTATCCCACTCTGTTGGAGATGCAATAATACTCTCAGTTCTGTCAGGCAGGCTGACTTTCGTCTTAATGTGTTTCAAAGATTATGTAAGCAAGATGCTAACCTACAGATCATTCTTTGGAGGAACACACCTATGTGAGCCCGACTGCTGGCCACAGTCTATGAGATTTGGTGATATCTAGAAAGCTCATGAGAAGGTATGGAGTATGACTAATAAGCTCCACCCGTGGGGTTTATCCTTCAACAGCCACGTATCAGCTAACAATAGGTGAAACTTCTGCACGACAAACTGACAATTCAAGGCATAGTACATTGTTCAGTTGTGAAGAAGTCTAATCCTGTTGCTCCAGGTGCAAGTTCAACTTAACAGTCTCCACTGAAATTTATGATATGTCAAACATTGCTTGGAACAATTGACAAACTTACGTGCCTTGAGATCTGGTGGGGGATTGATGGATTATGGATGGGCTTATGCCCATATAAGACACTAATCCCTGGTTAATCATAAGGCCCATGTATGAGATGGCAGGTGGTGGGAAGTTCAATCCCACCTTGCTAGTTGAGGAGAGTTGAGACCCCTTTATAAGGGCTGCTCTACCACTTGCCATTGGGAGCTTGGGAAGAGGAGTGGTACACGCGTGCTCCTCCTCCTCCGCCGCCCGCCTCGCCACGCCTCGCCTCGTCACGATGCGCGCACGCTGCAGGTTGAGGGAATGAGCCGAGCCGAAGCTTATTTTGGCCACTCAGGAATTGATTAATTAATCAGGGATTAATTAACGAGTCCCTAACAAGTGGGCCGCTGTCCGAGACGTTGGACTGTGGGCTGACTTGTGTTGCCGGGATTCGTCGACTCCCTTGCCGAGAGTGCGACCCTTCTCTTGTGTTGCCAGGATTCGTCGACTCCGTTGTCGGGAGTGAGACCCTTCTTTGGCTCCCTACCCGGGAGTGCGTCAACTCGGTCGTGGGCCTCCGCCCAGGCCCATGACTTCCTACCCGACGGCCTATATAAGAAGGCTCTGCCCAGTGGAGTGACCTAGTTCGGTTCACTCACTCCCTCTTGCGTAACCTAGCCGTCATCTACCGTTCCTTGCTCTGTGCTGCCTCCGGCGACTCCATCCCAACAATCGCGTGTACGGTTCGTCGGGAGAGCAGGTACCTCCGGAACCCTGCCATTCGAGATCCTGCCCGGGAGATCGGTAATAAGGTTTTTGGGGAGCGTCTCGACGCGACTGCTCCGGATCCGTCCCCAACTCCGTTCATCGCTGCTTCCACTACTTCCCCTGCATTGACACCATGGCTGACGACGCTGCCGCCAAGAAGAAGGCTATGGACGACACCGAGGCTGCTACTGCTGCCGCCGCGTCGGCCTGGCCAACCAGAGGGTATGATCTGTTCATCCCTCGTTTACTCGTACTTGTACTAGTCATATATGTGCTGCTCATAGATGGTTCACTTCTATGTTCTGTACATACTAGTATGCTTAGGTATCGCTATGAGATGCATACCATTTATTCCATGCTTACTATATACCCGTGGATTAGATTAATCGAGAAAGTGGTAATATTTCCAACAATCCAAAACCCTTATTTTAGCCACTTTTCGACTCATGGCTTTGCTGCCACTCTGAAACCGGAAAAGTTTACCGGAAAGCATTTTAAGCGTTGGCAGACGAGGACCACCTTGTGGCTCACAACAATGAACGTGTTCTGGGTTGGTGGTGTGTCTCCCACGGTAACGATTGCTCCTGAACAGGAGAATGCGTCTAGGGAGGCAACCACCATCTGTGTGGGAGCCGTTCTTACTATGATCGGAGACAAGCTAGTCGACACATATCTCCATGTGCGTGTTGCCAAGAATTTGTGGGATGCGCTCGAAGCTAAGTTCGGTGCAACCGATGCTGGCAGTGAGTTGTATGCCATGGAGCAGTTCCATGATTATTGGATGGTTGATAACCGTCCTATATTAGACCAGGCTCATGAGATACAATGCATTGCTAAGGAGCTGGAGCTCCTGAAGTGTGAGTTTTCGGACAAGTTTGCCGCGGGTTGCATTATTGCAAAACTCCCTCCTGGATGGAGGAACTTTGCTACTTCTCTCAAGCACTTGAGACGTGAATTCTCTGTTGAGGATGTCATCGGTCACCTGAGTGTGGAGCAGAACTCGAGAGCAAAGGACTCACATGTGAAAGTGGCAGAGGGTTCTTCTAGCGCCAATGTGGTGCAGAAGAACTTCCACAAGTTCAAGGGAAAGAACTCTGTCCAGCAGAATACTTCCTTTAAGAAGAAGGGTAAGAAGAAAGACAAAAAGAGAGATGGTTGTTTTACTTGTGGTTCAGAGGAACATTGGGCAAACAAGTGCCCAAACAAGTACAAGAAGCCAACACAGGACTCCAAGTCTGTGAATGTCACTCTGAGCAACAATGATGTGGCATCTGGGTATGGTAATCTGTTTACCATACTTTCAGTTTGTCAATCCACCGATTGGTGGGTTGACACTGGGGCCAATATTCATGTGTGTGCTGATGTGTCTTTGTTTTCTTCTTACCAGCTCACACGAGATTGCTTCTTCCTGATGGGGAATGGCTCACATGCTTCTGTTCATGGTGTTGGCATGGTATATCTGAAGTTTACTTCGGGAAAGATCGTGCAACTAAAGAACGTGCAACATGTCCCCGCCATGAAGAAGAATCTCGTTAGTGGCTCCCTTCCGTGTAAAGAAGGGTTTAAGTTAGTATTTGAGTCCAACAAAGTAGTCGTATCTGCCTTTCCCTGGAGGATTTCTGTAATAAAGTCGTGAACCAAATTCATTCTAATGTGAACGAATGTGAGGTTTGGCATTCACGTCTTTGTCACATAAATTTTAGTTGTATGACGCGGCTAGCTAAGATGAATCTAAACCCGAGTTTCACTTTAGCCAAAGGCTCTAAGTGCCATGCGTGTGTGCAAGCAAAGCAACCTCGTAAGCCTCACAAGCCTGCGAAGGAGAGACACCTCGCACCACTAGAGCTCATACATTCTGATCTCTGTGAGATGAATCGTGTGTTGACTAAAGGTGGAAATAAATACTTCATGACTTTGATTGATGATTCCACTAGATTCTGTTACGTGTATTTGTTAAATACAAAGGATAAGGCTCTTCACTACTTTAAAATCTATAAAGCTGAAGTTGAGAATCAACTTGAGAAGAAAATAAAACGAGTTCGGTCTGATCGTGGTGGAGTGTTCTTTTCTAGTGAGTTTGATTTATTCTATGCGGAACATGGTATTATTCATGAAAGGATGCCTCCCTATTCACCCTGTCAAAAGGGGTTGCCAAACAGAAAAACCATACTCTAATAGATTTGGCTAACGCCATGTTAGATACATTGGGTTTATCCAAGGCATGGTGGGGGGAGGCTGTATTGACATCATGTTCCTGAATAAAGTTCCCATGGAGGATAATGAGACTACTCCCTATGAGCAATGGGAAAAGAAAAGAACAACCTTCTCTTACTTGCGCACTTGGGGTTGTTTGGCAAAAGTCAATGTGCCGATCCCGAAAAAGCGTAAGCTTGGACCAAATAATGTGGACTGTGTTAATTTGGGCTACGCTAAGAATAGCATTGGCCATAGATTTCTAGTAGTGAAATCTGAGGTGCCTGACCAGAAGGTCGGTACAATTATAGAATCTAAGGATGCTACATTCTTTGAGGATATTTTCCCCATGAGAGATATGCAAAGCACTTCTAGACTGGCATCTAATGAGACTCCTGAACGTGCCATTCCAATGGAATACTATGAACACAAAAGTGATGAAAGCTCCATGGAGGATGACGAGGAAGCTCCTGTTAGGAGAAAGAGACAGAGGACTGCAAAGTCTTTTGGTAATGATTTCCTCGTGCACCACGTGGATGTTGACACTCCCAATTCCATTTCAGAAGCTTTTACATCTCCGGATGCTGACTACTGGAAGGATGCGGTCCGTAGCAAGATGGATTCCATCTTGGCTAACGTGACATGGGAGATCACTGAGCGTCCTTATGGTTGTAAACCATTAGGATGTAAGTGGGTGTTCAAGAAGAAGCTTAGGCCCGATGGTACTGTCGATAAGTACAAGGCTAGGCTTGCGGCCAAGGGTTATACCCAGAAAGAACAAGAGGATTTCTTCGACATTTACTCACCTGTGGCTAGACTGACAACCATTCGAGTGCTACTCGCTTTGGCTTCCTCACATCTTCTCGTTCACCAGATGGACGTTAAGATGGCTTTCCTTAACGGAGAGCTCGACGATGAAATTTACATGCAACAGCCAGATGGCTTTGTAGTAAATAGTCTAGGAAGAAAGGTGTGCAAGCTAGTGAAATCCTTGTATGGCCTGAAACAAGCGCGTAAGCAATGGCATGATAAGTTCAACACTACTCTAACATCTGCTGGCTTTGTTGTTTACCAAGATGACAAATGTGTATACTATCTCTATGGTGGGGGTGAAGGAGTTATACTCTGTCTGTATGTCGATGACATACTGATATTTGGGACCCACCTCAAGGTCATTGAGGAGGTCAAGGCTTTTCTATCTCATAACTTTGAGATGAAAGACCTGGGAGTGGCTGATGTTATCTTGAATATCAAGCTACTGAGAAATTCTGAGGGTGGAATTACACTTTTGCAATCCTACTATGTTGAGAAGATTTTGAGCCGTTTTGGAAATTCGGGCTGCAAACCTTCTGCAACACCATATGATCCTAGCGTGCGGATTTGAAAGTTCAAAGGCACAACTGTAGATCAATTGAGATATTCTCAAGTGGTTGGTTCACTGATGTACCTAGCATGTGCTACTCGTCCTGATATCTCATTTGTTGTGTGCAAACTGAGCCGGTTTGTTTCCAATCCGGGAGATGTGAATTGGCATGTTGTTGAGAGAGTGATGCGTTACTTGCAAGGTACTGTGAACCATGGAATTCACTATTCTGGGTACCCGACGATACTTGAGGGGTATAGTGATTCGAATTGCATTTCTGATGCTGATGAGATGAAAGCCACAAGTTGACGTCTTCACACTTGGTGGTGGTGCTGTTTCCTGGAAGTCTTGCAACAGATGATCTTAACCAAATCGACTATGGAAGCAGGACTCATAGCATTAGAGACATCCTGCGTCGAAGTAGAATGGCTTCGAGAGCTTTTGATGGATTTGTCGGTGGTTGATAAACCAGTGCCGGCTGTCCTTATGAACTATGGCAATCAAATGGTGATTGCGATGGCTAAGAGTTCAAGGACAACATGAAATCCACAAAGCACATAAGAAGAAGATTGAAATATGTCTGAAAATCAAGAAACTCCGGAGTAATAGCGTTGGATTATATCCAGGCGGCTAAGAATCTGGCAGACCCTTTTACTAAAGGGCTATCACGGTTTGTGATAGAAAATGCATCGAGGGAGATAGGTATGAGACCCACGTAAGTTTCCATGGGGGTAACCCAACCTATGTGATCGGAGATCCCGTGAATTAGGACCTGGGAAAACGATCCAGCAGTCAACTGAGGAGAGTATCCTTAATTATCCCACTCTGTTGGAGATGCAATAATACTCTCAATTATGTAAGGCAGTCTGACTTTGGTCTTAATGTGTTCCAAAGCTTATGTAAGCAAGATGCTAACCTGTAGAGCATTCTCTGGAGGAACACACCTATGTGATCCCAACTGCTAGTCACAGTCTATGAGATTGGGTGATCTCTAGGAAGCTCATGAGAAGGTACGGAGTATGACTAATAAGCTCCATCCGTGGGGCTTAGCCTTCGGCAGCCATGTATTAGCTGACAATAGGCGAAACTTCTGCACACCAAACTAACAATTCAAGGCATAGTCCATTATTCAGTTGTGAAGAAGTCTAATCATGTTGCTCTAGGTGGAAGTTTAACTTAACAGTCTCCACTAAAATTTCTGATATATCAAACATTGCTTGGAATAGTTGACAAACTTATGTGCCTCGAGATCTGGTGGGGGATTGATGGATTATTGATGGGCTTAGGCCCATATAAGACACTAATCCCTGGTTAATCTTGAGGCCCATGTATGAGATGGCAGGTGGTGGGAAGTTTAGTCCCACCTTGCTAGTTGAGGAGAGTTGAGACCCCTTTATAAGGGCTGCTCTACCACTTGCCATTCGGAGCTTGGGAAGAGGAGTGGTACACACACGCTCCTCCTCCTCACCGCCACGCCACACCTCGCCTCGTCACGACGCGCGCGCGCTGTGGGTTGCAAGAATGAGCTGAGACGAAGCTTATTTTTGCCAGTGAGGAATGGATTAATTAATCAGGGATTAATTAACGAGTCCCTAACAAGTTGGCCACTATCCGAGACGTTGGACTGTGGGCTGACTTGCGTTGCCGGGATTCGTTGACTCCCTTGCCGGGAGTGCGACCCTTCTCTGACTCCCTTGCCGGGAGGCTCCCTTGCCAGGAGTGCGTCGACTAGGTCGTGGGCCTCCGCCCAGGCCCACGACTTCCTACCCGATGGCCTATATAAGAAGGCTCTGCCCAGTGGAGTGACCTAGTTCGGTTCACTCACTCCCTCTCGCGTAACCTAGTCGTCATCTACTGTTCCTTGCTTTGTGCTGCCTCCGGCGACTCCATCCCGACAACCGCGTGCATGGTTTGTCAGGAGAGGAGGTGCCTCCGGAACCCCACCATTCGAGATCCTGCCTGGGAGATCGGCAATAAAGTTTTTGGAGAGCATCTCGACGGAAGTGCTCCCGATCCGTCCCCAACTCCGTTCGCCTCTGCTTCCACTACTTCCCCTGCATCGACACCATGGTCGCCGCCGCCAAGAAGAAGGCTACGGACGATGCCGAGGTTGCTGCTGCTGCTGTCACCGTGTTGGCCTGGCCACCCGAAGGGTTTGATCTGTTCATCCCTCATTTACTCGTACTTGTACTAGCCGTATATGTGTTGCTCGTAGATGGTTCGCTTCTATGTTCTATACGTGCTAGTATGCTTCGGTATCGCTATGAGATGCATACCATTTATGCTATGCTTATTGTATACTCGTGGATTAGATTAATCGAGAAAGTGATAATATTTACAACAATCCAAAAACCTTATTTTAGGCACTTTTCGACTCATGGCTTCGCCGCCACTCTGAAACCGGAAAAGTTCACTGGAGCGCATTTTAAGCATTGGCAGACGAGGACTACCTTGTGGCTCACAGCAATGAACGTGTTCTGGGTTGGTGGTGTGTCTCCCACGGTAACGATTGCTCCTGTAGGATCGAAAGTATGTCTAGAGGGGGGTGATTAGACTACTTGACCAAATAAAAACTTAACCTTTTCCCAATTTTAGTTCTTGGTAGATTTTAACAACTTAGCACAAGTCAAGCAATCTTAACACAATTCAATCAAGCATGCAAAGAGTATATAAGCAGCGGAAAGTAAAGCATGCAACTTGCAAGAATGTAAAGGGAAGGGTTTGGAGAGTGCAAACACAATAGGAGACACAAATGTTTTTGTCGTGGTTCCGGTAGGTGGTGCTATCGTACATCCATATTGATGGAGACTTCAACCCACGAAGGGTAACTACTGCGTGACTCCACGGAGGGCTCAACCCATGAAGGGTCCACGAGGAAGCAACCTTGTTTAGCCCACCATGGCCATCGCCCACGAAGGACTTGCCTCACTAGGGTAGATCTTCACAAAGTAGGCAATCTCCTTGCCCTTACAAACTCCTTGGTTCAACTCCACAATCTTGTCGGAGGCTCCCAAGTGACACCTAACCAATCTAAGAGATGCCACTCTCCAAAAGGTAATAGATGGTGTGTTGACAATGAACTCCTTGCTCTTGTGATTCAAATGATAGTCTCCCAAACACTCAACTCACTCTCATAAGATTGGATTTGGTGGAAAGCTGATTTGAGTGAAAAGCAACTTGGGAAAGGCTAGAGATCAAGATTCATATGGTAGGAATGGAATATCTTGGTCTCAACACATGAGTAGGTGGCTCTCTCTCAGAAAATGGGTAATGGAAGCGTAGGCATGATCTGATGGCTTCCCTCACGAATGAGGAGAATGTGGAGGGGTATATATAGCCTCCACACAAAATGTAACCGTTACACACATTATACCAAACTCGGTGGGACCGGATCAGAAAACTCGGTCGGACCGATTCAGTACATATGTGACCGTTAGGCAATTTCGGTAGGACCGACATGTCATCTCGGTGGGACCGATATCATTAGGGTTAGGGCATAACATAATCTCGGTTGGACCGATTACACAAACTCGGTTGGACCGACTTTGGTAATAATCAAACAGAGAGTTGGTTAGGCAAACTCGGTGGGACCGATTCGCTCGTCTCGGTGGGACCGAAGCATTACGAAAAGGAAACAGAGAGTTTGCATTGCAGACTCGGTGGGACCGATCGCTCCTTTCGGTTAGACCGAAATGTTATGAAGGGAAACAAAGAGTTTGCAACCCCATCTTGGTGAGACCGAGATCCCTATCGGTGAGAAAGCAAAGACTAGGGTTTCTGGCAGTGGCTATGTCAAATGAACTCGGTGGCGCCGGATGGATCACATTAGTGGGGCCAAGTTTGACTTTTGGTTTTGGACATATGTAGATATGACAAAGTAGTTGAGGGCTTTGGAGCATATCACTTAGCATTTTGAGCAAGCAAGCCATTAAGCAACACCTCATCCCCTTTTAATAATATTGGCTTTCCTATAGACTCAATGTGATCTTGGATCAATAAAATAGAAAATGTAGAGTCTTGGACTTTAGAGCTTGAGCCAATCTTTTATCGTTAGCATTTTGAGGGGTCCACAATCCTTACCCACGCCATGCCAATCATTGAACTTTCCTGAAATATTTATCTTGAAATGGCATTAGTTCAATGATCTATATGTTGTAACTCATTACCAAAACCACCCAGGTATAGTTGCACTTTCAATCTCCCCCTTTTTGGTAATTGATGACAACATATAGATCAAAGCTTCGACAAATGATAATAAGATTGAAATACATTGTCGCTTTGAGAAGTATGTAACAAGCAAGAGCTCCCCCTAAATTTGTGCATTGTTTAAAATTTGTTTTGGACTGCAAATGCACAATGTGTTAGGATCATGGGTCACTCTTCCATGTCACATACATCTTGGTGGAGCGCTCAAAATGATAATAATTGAAAACATGCAGTCATCACAAAGCAAAGTGAATGATCATAACTGGATATGACGGATAATATCATTCAAGCACACATTAAAGGTAGCATATGATCAAACACATGATCATCCAAGTATCTCACAAAAGGCATTGTGTATCAAGCAAACACACAATAAAGTTCAAGCAAATAAAGCGCAAAGAGAGACAAAAAGCAACACACTCTCTCTTTCTCTCTCGAAGACTATGATCTATACATATTTCTCCCCCTTTGGCAACAAGTTACCAAAAAGTGAAAAAATATGCATAGTGCTATGCGTCTCTCAGGCTTGGTCTTCATGAGGTGGTGTAGAGATGACTCCAAGGATGAAAGCTTCTGTTGAAGTAGCTGGAACTGGTGGAGCTGAAGCTGGAGCTGGTGGCACTAAAGCTGTGGCTGCTGGTGCAGATGTAGTAGCTCTTGTATCTGGAACAGGCACTGCAGCAGACCTCTAACTTCTGGGCACTCTAGTGAAAGCATCTGTAGTAGACTTGCCCTTCTTCTCCTCCACTTCCTCCTGAAGTTGCTCAACCACTGACTGAATCTCAGTTACCTTGACATCAAGATCATAGAATTTCTGCTCAATGTCCTCTCCAAGCTCTCCTGGTTTTGAGTCAGGGTGGCCAAGGCCTTCTCAATCCTCAAGCTGGATTGGATCAGATATCCAAGCTGATCTTGCTTGATCTTCAAGTACACTTGAGATGCCTCTTCAGCTGTTGCCATCTTTGCAGCTTTCTCTTCCCTCGCCTTCTCTCTCTTCTCATGAGCTTGCACTGAGGAAGGGTCTTTCTCATCCATAACAACAATTTTATCCTCAAAATCTGGCCTAAGGGGTAGATGCTCTTTGTCCAACAGATATGTGTCTGTGCCCATCTTGGAGTTGATGAGCACCTGAATTTGTGGAGCATACCCACTTGACCTCTTCTCATCTGCAGCTGTCCTCTTGATTGTTTCCACAATCAAACTCATCACTTTGAACTTTCAGGGACATCAAATATATGCAGAAACTTAATGGAGTGTCCTCTTATCATTCTGTGATCTCCATATTTTGGCAACAGAGTGTGCCTCGGAATGGTATTGATAGTAGGCAGCCCTGACAGCAAGTGCTTCACTGAGCCAAACTTGTGAGTCTCTAGGTCTGCATCAGGAATCTCCTTGTACATGCTAGCCATTGAGTTATGATCCTTCTTCTTCTTGGCATAGACATCCAAGTATCTTCATGAGATTCTGGGGCATTCATCAATCGAGTCCACTTATCAACTGTAGATTGGTACCTTGTACCCTCTGACATCCATACAATTTTGCCATCTGGATAGAAATGAGCAGTTGAGTAGAATTGCATGATTATCTCATTATTCCACTTTGTGAGCTTCTGGCCAACAAATTTGTCAACTTCATAGTCCTTGAAGATGTCAAAGACACCTGGGAAGTGATCTTCATTTTCTTTAATTTAGGTCCAGTCAACCCATCTCATGTCACACACTATGGGCTTCTTGTCAAGCAAAACAGTTTTATAGAAATCCCGTTGTTCTTTAGTGTGAAACCTGTAGTCCACAACAGTTCTCCTCCTTACAGCATATGGGTCATTCTTCCTCCAAAGTCTTAAACATGTATCCTTTCTGAGTTTCATGTCCTCTGCAACAGGATGTGCATCATTATGGTCTGGAATCTTTGGCTTGAGCTTCCTTAGCACTTGAGGTTCAGCTTTTCTTCTTCTACTTCAGGCACTAGGGCCTTGTTCTTCTCCTCAACGGGTATATTCCTTGTACTCCTCTTGGGTGCAGTCTTTGTGGCTGTAGCAGCAGCTTTGGGAGCAAGTTTGGGCTTAGAAGCAACCCCTGACTTAATAGCATCTCCCATGAGCTTTTGAGCCTTAGGAGCTAGAGCAACATCCTCTTCTTCTTCATTATCAGAATCTCTCATCATGGAGGGTTTTCCAATGATCCTGGCAGTGGTCTTCTTGACCCTCTCTTTCCTCTTTTTCCCTTCTACAGCAGCCTCTTTGGGTTCGGATCCCAAAGTTTCTTAAGTGGAGGCTCTGGACTTAGACATATGAAATCTTTTTCCTGGTGCCTTCCTGTTCATGCCTGGTTTAGTAGATGCAGCAGTGCCAAACTCTTTCTTCACCACCTTCTTCTTGGAAGTGGCCTCATCCTTAGCTGCAACATAATCTTCATCCTCTGAATCAGAATTTCTCTTCTTCCGTGCTCTAGTAGCTACCTTGGGAAAGTTACTAGGTGTGCTCCTGCTACCCTCATCATAGCTGCTGGAGGGACTAGTGCCCTCACTCAACTGTTCTTGCTGTTCAGACCTGTTCTGGCTGTCACTCTGGTCAGACATCTTGCAGGCAAACTGTCAGCAGACCCTGTGAATAGGTTGTAGATGAGGTAGAGTAGATGAGCATCACAAAGTACAGAGGTTTTGCAAATCAAATTGAGTCAAAAACTTAGTTTTAGTTCTCTACAGAAGTGATCTTGGAGCTACCGAATTGACAAACTCGGTGATACCGAAGAAACACTTGGAACCTAAACTAGTGATCTTGGATGGGCCGAGTCACAGTTTGATGGCACCAAGATTGCTAGGGTTTCATAGAATCCTGAACTCGGTCACACCGATTTGCATGTTTCGGTCAGACCGAAAAGCGCATGTGCAATGGCCTAAGCCGAATCAGTGAGACTGATTTCTACATTTCAGTCGGTCCGAGATGAGTTCTGCGGAGAGCTAACCCTAAAATTTTCAAATCAATCTAGACCTAAGGAAGATTTAGCTGGATAGATTTATCTCATTCATGGCAAGAAACATGGCATTGACCTTGTGCTACGAATCGGAGTGAAAATGACAGCACAAGGGATCGAACACATACCCTAGAACGGCGAGTGTTTGCTACGGCGGCGACGACGGAGTTGATTCCATCAACGGCGGCAGATTCCAACGGCGGGAGGTCGTTAGCGGTACCGGTGTCAAAACCGGCGGATCTTGGGTAGGGGGTCCCGAACTGTGCGTCTAAGGCTAATGGTAATAGGAGGCGGGGGACATGATGTTTACCCAGGTTCGGGCCCTCTCTATGGAGGTAATACCCTACTTCCTGCTTGATTGATCTTGATGATATGATTATTACAAGAGTTGATCTACCACGAGATCATAGAGGCTAACCCTAGAAGCTAGCCTATGATTATGATTGTTGTTGTCCTACGGACTAAACCCTCTGGTTTATATAGACATCGAAGGGGGCTAGGGTTACACAGAGTCGGTTACAGAGAAGGGAATCTACATATCTGCATCGCCAAGCTTGACTTCCACGCAAAGGAGAGTCCCACCCGGACACGGGACAAAGTCTTCTATCTTGCATCTTCATAGCACAATAGACCGGCCAATGTATATAGTCCGGCTATCCGAGGACCCCTTAATCCAGGACTCCCTCAGTAGCCCCTAAACCAGGCTTCAATGAAGATGAGTACGACATGTAGATTGTCTTCGGCATTGCAAGGCGGGTTCCTTCTCCGAATACTCCAAAGTAGATCTTGAACACAAGAATCGTGTCCGGCTCTGCAAAAAAAATTCCACATACCACCGTAGAGAGTACAATATTCCACGAGTCTAATCTGCCGACAACTTCTTCATAGCGTGACGTCACACCGCGGCCCGGTCATTATTTGAACCATTTTTCCAACCTACTACTACATGTTTCACGAGTCGGATTTATTGGCACGTCTTGTCGAAGCAGAGATCGTGTCCCCTTATCAAGGGATTCTCATTAATACGGGTGTGGGTAACCCAACCGTTCCACGGGTAGGATTCCTTGGGAATAGGCAAGTTTCAAAGGCCACACGGGGGACATTTGATATTCATCCTCTTTATAAAGAGACCAAGGCCTGTCTTTTTCTTCCACGCTTAATCCTCTGCTTCTCCCACCTCGAGTTCCAACACCGAAGGCTTATCCCAAGCGCTTCAGACCTCCAACCATGTCCGGATCCAACCTTCAAGGCCAGTGGACGGCCTCTTCTATCACAGAGGAGGACATCACGAAGCTGAGGGAGGCAAGGTACTTGACTGCGAAAATCCTTCACAGGGTGCTCAAGGGCAGGTTATCCTTACTCCCAAATCCAACGAGAGTGTCGTGTTTATCTCTCACTTCCTCCGAGGGCTAGGCCTCGGTCTTCATCCCTTTGTTAGAGGGCTCATGTTTTATTACGGACTAGATTTTCATGATCTAGTTCCGGATTCCTTCCTTCACATCTCGTCATTCATCGTCGTGTGTGATGCCTTCCTCTGCATTACTCCACACTTTGGCTTATGGCTCAAGACCTTCAATGTGACACCAAAGATAATCAATGGGAAACACGCGGAGTGCGGAGGGGCTAAAATAAGCAAATGTGCCAATGCTTTATGGCCAAAGGGTTCCTTCCCGGAAGCTTCTGACCTATGGCAGCAGGAGTGGTTCTATATTACAGCACTCCGAGGTAGAAAGTGGGCGGCTTCCCCCGTGTTTCAATCCGGTCCTCCTCCACAGCTTGCATCGTGGGTCAACAAGGGGCTGGACTGGGGATCGCTTGACGATGTGCGGACATTGCAAAGCCGCATTCAGGATCTCATCGAGAAGGACATCAGTCTTGTCAAAGTAATCCAAGTAATGCTAGTTCGTCGGGTCCTGCCATGCCAGTGACGACCTCTCCGTATGTGGGAGTTCAATCCGGAAGGACAGCAAACCATTCGGCACTTCTTCAGCATGACGCTCGAAGGGATGTATAAATTATTCTTTAGATCACGAATAAAGTGTCCGAACACTACAGAGGACGCATGCCTCGATTGCAACCATCCAGATGCCCCGGTAAGCACCCCACAACCAAACATGTTGCCGTTGTATTTATCATAACATGAAAAACCATCCTCGGCTAGGGCTGGATACAAAAGGTGGAGAGGATCAGGTGTTCGGCCGCTCTTCCCGAAGATTCAGCGGATCCGGTATTAACCAAGATGCTGGCCCGTGCACCTTATCAAGTGCCATCAGGGGAAGACAAGGAGAAGAGTGGGGAGGTCAAATGTGGCCTTCATACCGGAGGTACGTTATGCACTGTATCCGGGGAAATTGGAACTCCCGTGTCGGGGGATGAATGGAGAGGAGAATCTGGTATTCCCTCCACCCACGAGAAGAAAAGGGCCACCCCCGAAGACTTGAAGGCAGAGGCCTCCAAGCGAGGGAAGAAATCCCTATCAGGGGGTCCTGCCCCGGGGGGCAACGTTGCCGCACAACGCCCTCAAGGGGGCCAGCCGTTAGCTGAGCCGTAAGTGAACAAATGTGCTCTGTAAGCATACACCATTCTTTTCCTATTTATGATAGTATCATCTGAAACATATGTTTTGCAGTTCAGCCTATAGCCTTCCGCATCAATCTTCGTCCTCGGGGGATCTTCTTCCGGAGATGATGTAGAGCGAGGCGCCTCCTCATACTTCACTGCCCCATAAGGCGGACGACCCCGAGGTGTCATCCCAGAGGATCTCTCCCGATCCGCAAAGGAGGACGAGGCCAGAAGGTGACTCTTCGGCCGCCCGAGGTCCGAGGTGTTCGGCTCCTAGAGAGACCGAAAACAAAAGCCCAGGACTATCCGACATACAGCCAGATATGTTGACGGGTCTTCTGCGGCAAGCTCCTGCCTCAGAGGAACATCGTACCCTAATGGGTGCAGTGATTAAGAGAATTTCGTCCGCAAAAAGTGGACTGAATGAAGCTTTCATGAGCCTCCTAAGAGGCTTCGAGGTACGTAATGTGGCATTTTTTGTACCGTAAACACGAGGTGCACTGTGTGTAGATAGTAGCCCCTGAGACTCTAGTTGCCATCCGAATGGGGCGATCAGAGGATCAAAGTAGAAATAATCTCAGGTAATAATTTTGCCAATTTTGTACACAGGCGGCTGCAGCCCCGCTGCCCGGGCTGCCGAATTTGCCGAACTGAAGCGGCAACTTGATGTGGAGGATGAGGACATCACGCTCGTGAATAAGCGTCTTGACAAAGTGCAAGGTATGTCTGTTGGGCGGCCAGTAAGTATAAATGAGAGCATGATGCTGGGATTTATAATATGCTTTGACTGCAGATGGTACTACCACCATGGAGACTCTTCAGGCTGAGCTTACCCACGCCAAGGAGCAAGCCAGGATAAGCAACAAGGCTGTCAAAAAGGCAGCTGGTGAATTAGAAGCCGAACAGGCTGCTCATCGCTGAAGTGAGGAGAAAATAGCCAACATGGCTCTTGAGCTAAAGGATGCCACTAGCCGATATGAGCTTCCCGAAAGAGAGAACCAAGCAAAAATGGCATACTTGGAGAAGGGCTTACAAGCGGCAAAGGAAACTCGATCTGAGATCAGAGCGGCTCGGGAGGAGCTTTGGCAAGCCGGCGAGATCACGGCTGGGAAGCCCTTTTTATTGCAAACTAAATTCAAAGATCCGAAGTATGCCCCTCTTGATCAAGCGTGGAGTTCTCTGGACCCATACTTGGATTTATCGAAGAGTGCTGCTGATGCTATGGAGTTTTTCCAAGACCAAGAAGACCATGAAGTGGAAAGACTGTTCTGGTCGCAGTTCAACATGCCAAGGCATCTGCTGCTTTTGAATGAGCAGATGGCCAAATGGGAAGAGCTCCACAAGATATCCGGACTTGCCATGAAGGTTGTCATGGACCGGTTGTGGCCTGGGGAACCAAGTCCGGACAATTAGTTTGGTCTGGTGCAACGACTTGTTCGTGCGGTGACACATATCGACGCCGTTAAGCGGTCGGCATGCATATAAGGTGCGCGGATGGCCCTTGCCCGTGTGAAGACATACTGGGCGAAGATGGAGGCCACCCATATTGTGACTAGGGGTCCACCCGAGGGCCAGGACCTGCCGGAGCACTATTTTGACGAAGTTTTAGAAGGTGCCCACTTGATAGAGGGTCAGCGCTTGAAAAGTATCATGTTTAAATAACATGTATGCGGATTGTAAAAACAATGCTTATGATAATAAAGGCTTTATTTATACTTTTGCCCGTAAAGTATTTAGTGCCTTCTGTGCGGCCGTTTATGTATACTTGTGTATAACCTGAAAGTTTGTAGTCGTTGGCTTCAGCCCCCTCGCGTATAACACAGGGGGTGTTCGGAAAAGAACTTGATCACACTTTAATCCAACGTCTTGGTCCATTTAAGGAGGTGTTAGTGCGGCGAACTAGGCAATCAGACTATAGAGCTTTAACACTTTCACTTAGCCATAGGAGTTTGACGGTGGGGCTACTATATAGGCCCTGGTATGTCCGCGTTTATCCGAATACGGTACGTTTACATACGTGACCGGGAAACCGGTCCTTCATTAATGCGGAGGAATCGCGAAGATTCCGCTGAGTCATCGAGTGGTTGACCAGCTCTCGCCTTATCATGCCAGTCAATTTTCGGCTTTCTCTACTGAGGTTCTCATCCGGATGAACCAGGGCACAATCGCAGTAGTTCTCCCTGTGCCACCTTAGCCGATATAGCGGAAATGTAAGGTAGAAAAACATGGGAGCTAGGCAAACCCAACATTTGACCGAAGACATGATTCCAAGCTGATGCATATAAGGCCAAACTCGCGACGCCGAACACTCCCGAAGCTATTCGGACTTTACGACATATACTGGGCTGAATATAGCCCCTTGTAATGAACCCTGAATTTCAATGTACGTGCGGCAATCTGGCGTGATGACAGAGTGACTGTGGTGAGAGGATAGATCTCAACAACACACTGGCTGCTGCTTTTGTAACGTCTATTTAAGTACGACGAATCATAAGCTTGTCGATAACGCTGGAATCCCTCTTGGTCATTTTAAGTGCCGAGAGGGTATGAAACAACAAGTGATAATAAAAAAAAGGTTTACATAGGGTCTTAATCTAAAAAGAAACCTTTGAACGGGGCCCTGCTGCATGTCTCCGCCTCTATCTCTGTTGTGCCGTATCCTTGAGGGGTATAGCATGGTGGCCATCTGTAAAAAAGAAAAAACCAAGTGAAAGAATTTGGTGTGACCGTGAGTAAAGTTGGTTTGTTTTAATGAACCGTGAAATGTAGTTTCCTGAGTTCAAATAGGGTTAAGCCGAACTATGGACTTCTTACATGTAGGCAGCCCCCAGCGCCACACGGGGGATTTTGAGTGTATATTTATATATACGGGGAGACATGTACAGTCTTCTTATGGTCTGTTCTTATGGGGGCATAGCCGCTAATCAAGCTCAGGTTTATCTGAGCTGCTACACCTACGTGTGCGCTGAACACGTTTAGCCGTGTCCGCGGTCTTGAAGACCGATGAGTTGCTCCAGTTGAAAAGGCCACTTTGTGCTTCGGCTGCTAGAGCAGCCACGTATTCTTCTGTACAAAGAGAATGCTCCATGTTTCCATTGATCGTGATAACGCCGCATGGACCGGGCATCTTGACTTTGAGTTAAGCGTAATGCGGGACTACATTGAAACGGGCGAAGGCCGTTCTTCAGAGTAGTGCATGATAACCACTTCGAAATGGGGCGATGTCGAAGATTAGCTCTTCGCTTCGAAAGTTATCGGGAGAACCGAATACGACGTCCCATGCTAGAGAGCCCGTGCAGCGGGCCTCTACGCCTGGTTTTACTCCTTTAAAGGTAGTGCTACTTCGGTTGATTCTTGACGGGTCTATCCCCATCTTGCGGACAGTGTCCTGATATATCAGATTGAGACTACTGCCGCCGTCCATAAGGACTCGGGTGAGGTGGTATCCGTCGATTATTGGGTCGATCACTAGGTCAACCGAACCCCCATGACGGATACTAGTCAGATGATCCCTGTGATCAAAGGTGATCGGGCAGGCCGACCATGGGTTAAATTTGGGGGCGATGGGCTCTACATCATATACGTCTCGGAGTGCGTGCTTGCGCTCCCTCTTTGGGATATGAGTGACAAATCAGGTTCACTGTTTTGACCTCCGGTGGAAATTTTTTCTGTCCCCCTGTGTTCGGCTTGTGAGATTCGTCATTCGCCTTGCGGTCCCTTACCCTTGTGTTCGGCATTGAGCTTGCCGGCCTGCTTGAAGACCCAGCATTCTCTGGTGGTGTGGTTAGCTGGCTTATCGGGGGTGCCATGAATCTGGCAGGACCTTTCCAGAATTTTATCTAGGCTGGATGGACCATCTCTGCTGCCTTTAAATGACTTCTTCCGTTGACCGGGTTTAGAGCCCCTGAATCCAGCATTTACTGCCGTATTGTCTAGGCTATCTTCATTGTTCCGATGTTTGTTTTTATTGCGTCATGGTTTTCCATTGCCATCCCTGATTTCGGATGTGCCAGGATCACTCGTGCTGCTATGGGCCAGCCAGCTGTCCTCGCCCGCACAAAAGCGGGTCATGAGAGTAGTTAGGGCTGCCATTGTCCTTGGATTTTCCTGGCCGAGGTGTGTGGCCAGCCATTTGTCCCGGACACTGTGTTTGAAAGTTGCTAAGGCTTCGGCGTCCGGATAGTCGACGATTTGGTTCTTCTTGGTGAGAAATCTATTCGACAGCTTATGGGCTGACTCTCCGGGTTGTTGGGTTATGTGACTTAGGTCGTCTGCATCCGGAGGTCGTACATAAGACCCTTGAAAATTTGCACTGAAAGCGTCCTCGAGCTCCTCCCAGCTTCCGATGGAATTTTCAGGGAGGCTTTTCAGCCAGTGCCGAGCTGGTCCTTTAGGGGTAGGTATTTGATGGCGTGGAGATCATCTCCGCGAGCCATGTGGATGTGAAGATGTAGCGACCGGACCTCAAACAGTGTGATCTCTGTGCATCAGTGTCATCCCTGGATCGGTAATGCTGACACGCACAGTACTTGAAGGATTTATAACAGAGTGGCAATCACACACTTATTACATTGAATGTCTCAAAAGAGAACTTATTACAATAAATATGGCTTAAGGCCATCTAATAACGTTAACAGCGGAAGGCTTGGAAGATAAGTGAGTCCATCAACTCCAACGGCATCACTGAGTATAGGACCATGATCCTAAGGCATCTTACTCGTCGTCTGAAAAGTCTGCAACATGAACGTTGCACCCCGAAAACGGGCCAGCACATGAAATATGCTGGCAATGTAACACATAGAGAGTAATGAACAAAAATATGCTATACTACATGCATATATGGCTGGTGGAAAGCTCTATGGTTACAGTTTTGCGTAAAGCCAAATTTTCCCTACTGCAAAGGAATAAATTTTATTTAACTATCATGGTGGTTGTTAAACATTGAGAATGGTTGACATCATTCTCAATCCCAATTAAATATCATAATTAAAACCCAACAATATTAATTTAAAGTAACATGATGAGAATTCACATGATAATTCAAGTACTAGATACTCAAGATGTCCATAACCGGGGACACGGCTAACCATGATTAGTTTATACACTCTGCAGAGGTTTGTGCACTTTTCCCCACAAGACCCGATCTCCTCCATCAGTTTTCTTGCACTACAAGGTGTTTGAGAAACAGATGACCGAGACATAGTCTTTCATAAGCACTAGCACCTCACGATTGGGTAGACCGTTACACCTACTTTCCCCTACATCTGCTAGTCTACCACTGTAAGAGTTCACATGACTTAGTCAACTATGCCAGAGCCCATAATAGCATGTGGCTGCACACGGATGTTTCTAGCATGAATGATCTTATGATCCCTTTGAGCCTGGGTGGCGGTCCATAGGAAAAATCACACGGAACCCCGGGATTTCCAAAAATACAGGCAACACTCGATTCCCTAGGTGCCTCAATCCACCCAGATGTGTATTAAAGTTGTCACCTTAAATAAATCATTAATTTACAATCTCACATCTGTCATGGATACACTCACCCAATCCACGTCTACTAGCATAGCAGGGCAATATAAGCAAACGTAGAAGTAACTCCCAAAGGTTTGATAATAAAACAGGTAATAGGTACTACCTCATCTACTTCCCAAAACCCACACATTAAACAGATTCTAGTCATCCAATTGTTTGAGGATTGATCTAATGCAGGAAAACTGTGTAGTAAATAAGTATGATCAAAGTGTTACGTGCATTGCTGATGATCCGTGAAACCTAGAGATTCGAAGTAGCAAGCGGCGCACTCCGGGTACTCTATCGCAAACAAACAAGCATACAATAAGTACTCATCTAATGCACGGGTAAAACTCAAATAAGAGATCTAACCAGAAAGTTCAACTTAAGAACTCCGGTTTGCAAAAAGAATCAAATCAAACGAAGCAACAAAAGTCAAACGGCGAAAGAAACAAACTTCATTTACTAATCTGGACCTAAGTCAAATTTTATAGTAGCAAAAACTTGTTTGAGTTGGTTAAACGGAAAGAGGGTTTCAAGACGAAACTCTAGGTGCTTGAATCGCCTAATTCTGATAAACGAGTGAAAAGATAAACTAAAACGAAAAACAGATCGGAAATCGCGACCAAAAATAATCGCGGAAAATCAGAGAAAAAAAACTGACGAACAGGCTAACGAACGAACGTTCGCTGTCTGCGGCTAAACGACAAAAACCGTTCGTTAAAACGAACATACAGACGAATGTCCGCTAAATAAACTAAAACGAAAAAACAGATCTAGGGTTTTTTAAAAAAACCGAATGAAAAACCGGCGGAGGAAAACCACCGGCGGCGAGGCGGCGGCTACCTCCGGCGAGGGGTCAGCGGGGTCCGGCGGGGTCGGCGGCGTCCGGCGGGGTCGGCGGCGGCGTCGTGGGGCATGGTGGCGGGGTCAGCGGCGACATGGTGGGGCGTCGGCGGTGGGGC
>NC_041383.1:75965228-76019051 GCF_002162155.2 Triticum dicoccoides
GGGATCCGGCGGCGGCGGCGCGGCAGCGGTGGCGGCGCGGGGTCTGGTGGAGGCGGCGCGGCGGCAGCGGCTTAGGGTTAGGGTTTGGGCGCGGGGCGGGCTGGTGGCTCGGGTGGGCTCGGGCGGTGCATTATAAAGGCCCGGCCAGGCGGAGTCCTTGCCGAACACGGCCCAAAGTCAGTTTCTTTTTTTAACATTACACGCAGAAAAACAAATAAAAGAAATACTAAACGGACTCCAAAAATCCCGAAATAAATTTTCCCCGACTTCTAAAATCAAGCCGGTTTAGATGAACATTTGTTTGGGGCCTAAATGCAATTTAAAAAACGCGCATTTTTTCCTATTCAAATAAAATAGCAATGAACTCCAAAATAAAATCTTATATGATTTTTTATTAAATCCTCAATATTTCTTTATTTTGGGAAAGTCATTTTATTCCCTCTCACATATTTTATTATAGAAATAATTGAAGATAAAATAAATAAAATCAAATGATCCTATTTTCAAAATTTGAGAAAACTCAAATATGAAAATAACGAAATTCCCAACTCTCTCCGTGGGTCCTTGAGTTGCGTGAAATTTTCTAGGATCAAGCCAAAATGAAATAAAATATGATATGCAATGATGATCTATGTATAACATTCCAAATTGAAAATTTGGGATTTTACAAACCTACCCCCTTAAGATGAATCTCGCCCTCGAGATTCGGGTTGGCTAGAAAATAGGTGAGGGTGGTCCTTCAGCAGATCTTCCTCTCGCTCCCAGGTGGCTTCATCCTCGATGTGGTGGCTCCACTGAACTTTGCAAAACTTGATAACCTTGCTGCGGGTGACTCGGCTGGCATATTCGAGAATCTTGACTAGTTTCTCCTCATAGGTCAAATCACTGTCCAACTAAATCGCTTCTAGTGGCACTGTATCTCTCAGCGGTATATCAGCCATCTCTGCGTGGCACTTCTTCAACTGGGACACATGGAATACATCATGAACTGTTGTCAATCCTTCGGGCAATTCCAATTTGTAGGCAACTTCTCCCATACGTTCCAAGACTTTGTATGGTCCCACGAAACGTGGTGCTAACTTTCCTTTAACACCAAAACGCTTAACTCCTCGAAGTGGAGATACTCGGAGATAAACTCTGTCTCTGACTTCGTAAACTGTCTCATTGCATTTTGAATCAGCGTAGCTTTTTCGTGTGGACTAGGCTACTTTGAGCCTATCGCGAATCAATTTCACCTTCTGTTCGGACTCCTTAATCAAATCTGGTCCAAACAACTGGCGGGCTCCAACTTCATCCCACGACAACAGGGTCCTGCACCTCCTTCCGTACAAGGCTTCGAAAGGGGCCATCTTCAAACTGGATTGATAATTGTTGTTGTAAGAAAACTCTGCATATGGAAAATTGTCATCCCAACTAGATCCATAATCTAGCGCACAGGCTCTCAGCATATCCTCCAAAATCTGATTGACTCTTTCAGTCTATCCATCTGTCTATGGGTGAAAAGCTGTACTGAACTCTAGCCTGGTACCCAAAGTTTCGTGCAACTGATTCCAGAACTTTGAGGTAAACTGGGTTCCTCTATCTGATACAATGCTCCTCGGAACTCCATGCTGACAAATGATCCTGGTCATGTATATCTTTGCCAACTTGGCACTGGTGTAAGTGGTCTTCACTGGGATGAAATGAGCTACCTTCGTCAAACGATCGACTATAACCCAAATCGAGTCATAGCCTGAACGAGTCCTGGGCAATCCCGTAATGAAATCCATGCTTAGCTTATCCCACTTCCATTCGGGTATTGGCAATGGCTGTAACAATCCTGCTGGCTTCTGATGCTCTGCCTTTACTCTCTGACATACATCACAAACTGCTAGATATTCTGTAATATCTCTCTTCATTCCGGTCCACCAGAAAGCATCCTTCAAATCCAAATACATTTTGGTATTTCCTGGATGAATCAAATATGGTGAATCATGAGCTTCTTGCAGAATTAAATTTCTGATCTCCGAGTCATGAGGCACATAAACTCAATCTTCAAACCATAAGGTATCGTGCTCATCCTCACGAAATCCCTTAGCCTTTCCTTGGCTCATCCTCTCCTTTATATCAGCAATCTCTTTGTCAGTCTTCTGAGCTTCTTTGATCTTTTCCATCAAAGTAGAATGAATCTCCAATGCTGCTACATAGCCTCTCGTAACTATCTCCAAACATAGCTCACGAAGGTCCTCGGCTAACTCCTTCGGTAACTCTCCATTCACGAGTGTGTTGGCATGTCTCTTGCGGCTCAACGCGTCGGCTACTACGTTAGCCTTTCCCGGGTGATAATGCAATCTCATGTCATAATCTTTGATGAGTTCCAACCATCTCCTTTGCCTGAGATTCAAATCCTTCTGTGTGAAGATGTACTTCAAACTCTTGTGATCCGTATACACCTCACAATAGTTTCCTATGAGAAAATGTCTCCAGGTCTTCAGTGCATGCACTACGGCTGCTAACTCCAAATCATGGGTAGCATAATTCAACTCATGGGGCTTAAGCTATCGTGAAGCATATGAAACAACTCTCCCCTCCTGCATAAGCACTGCTCCAAGTCCTCGACGTGAAGCATCGCAATACACCTCGTAATCCTTGCTTTGATCTGGCAAAATCAATACTGGCGAGGTAACCAAACGTTCCTCCAACTCCTGGAAACTGGCCTCACATTCCTCAGTCCAAATGAACTTGGTATCCTTCTTTAACAACTCCGTCATGGGTTTTGCAATCTTCGAAAAGTTCTCAACAAATCTCTGGTAGTATCCTGCGAGTCCAAGAAAACTCCGGATCTCTCCAACTATTGTTGGTGCTTCCCAGTTTGTTACAGTGACAACCTTGGTGGGGTCTACTGCTATACCTTCTCCAGATATAACATGTCTGAGGAATCCAACTTCCTTCAGCCAAAATTCACATTTGCTGAACTTGGTGTATAACTGGTGTTCTCTGAGCTTCTACAATACCAAACACAAATGCTCCTTATGATCCTCTTCGTTCTTCGAGTAGACCAAAATATCATCAATGAACACCACGACGAACTTATCCAAAAACTCCATAAACACCTTGTTCATCATGTTCATGGAATAGCTAGGCAGGTGCGTTAGTTAGACCAAATGACATAACGGTGTACTCATACAACCCATACCTGGTGGTAAAAGCTGTCTTAGGTATATCCTGCTCTCGAATCTTCAGCTAATGGTATCCTGATCGCAAATCGATTTTGGAAAATACCTTAGCTCCTTGCAATCGGTCAAACAGATCATTGATCATCGGCAGTGGGTACTTGTTCTTGATTGTTACTGCATTCAACCCTCGATAATCAACAACCATCCTCAATGATCCGTCCTTCTTCTCCACTAGAAGTACTGGTGATCCCCAAGGCGAAGAACTTGGGCGAATATATCCTTTATCCAGTAAATCCTTAATCTGCTTTTTAATCTCTTCCAAATCTTTTGCAGGAATCCGGTACGGTCTCTTAGATATCGGCTCTGTGCCTGGCAAAAGCTCAATCAAAAACTCAATGTCTCTATCTGGTGGCATGCCTGGCAACTCTTCCAGAAATACATCAGGGAAATCCTTCACCACCGGTACTTCCTCCTGCACAACTCCTGATAAGGAATTTACTTGCATCCTCTTCGGCTCATGTCTTGATATACTTGATCCTTCTCCCTTCTGGGGTGGTAAGAAAAATCGTCTTACTAGCACAATCGATGTTTCCTCCATAGAACGATAGCCAATCCATACCCAGAATTACATCCAAACCTTGAGATTCCAAAATGATTAAATCCGAGGGGAAAACATGCCTACCTACACTCAATGGCACTTGAAAACATCCTCGACTGGCCTTATACTCTGCTCCTGGTGAGCTTACTAACATAGGTGTTCTAAGAACTTTGGTGGGCAATTTATACTTATCCACAAATCCCCTTGATATGTATGAATGCGATGCACCAGTATCAAAAACAACGATTTGCAGTAAAGGACTTAACCAAAAACTTACCTAGTACTGCATCTGGCTGTGCTTCAACCTCCTCCACATTAACGTGGTTCACCTGTCCCCTGTTGAAAGGGTTAGGCTTATTCCCAAAACCCACATATTAAATAGATCCTATTCATGCAATTGTTTGAGGATTGATCTAATGCATGAAAACTGGGTAGTAAATAAGTATGATCAAAGTGTTACTTGCCTTGCTGATGATCTGTGAAACCTAAAGATTCGAAGTAGCAAGCGGCACACTCCGGGTACTCTATCGCAAACAAACAGGCATACAATAAGCACTCATCTAATGCACGGGTGAAACTCAAATAACAGATCTAACCAAAAAGTTCAACTTAAGAACTCCGGTTTGCAAAAAGAATCAAATCAAATGAAGCAACGAAAGTCAAACAGCGAAAGAAACAAACTTCGTTTACTAATATGGACCTAAGTCAAATTTTACAGTAGCAAAAACTTGTTTGAGTTGGTTAAACGGAAAGAGGGTTTCAAGAAAAAACTCTAGGCGCTTGAATCGCCTGATTCCGATAAACGAGCGAAAAGATAAACTAAACAAAAAACAGATCGGAAATCGTGATCAGAAATAATCGCGGAAAATCTGAGAAAAAGAAAAACTGACGAACAGGCTAATGAATGAACGTTCGCTGTCTGCGGCTAAATGACGAAAACCGTTCGTTAAAACGAACGTACGGACGAACGTCCGCTAAATAACTAAACTGAAAAAATAGATGTAGGTTTTTTTTAAAAACCGAACGAAAAACCGGCGGAAAACCAGACGGTTTTCTCAAGGAAAACCGCCGACGGCGAGGCGGCGGCTACCTCCGACGAGGGGGCGGCGGGGTCCGGCGGGGTCGGCGGCAGGGTGGCGGCGTCCGACGGGGTCGGCGGCGGCGTCGTGGGGCGTCGGCGGCGGCGTCCGGCGGGGTCCGGCGGTGGCGCGACGCGGGATCCGGTGGCGCGGCAGCGGCGGTGGCTTAGGGTTAGGGTTTGGGCGCGCGGGGTGGGATGGTGGCTCGGGTGGGCTCAAGCGGCGCATTATAAAGGCCCGGCCAGGCGGAGTCCTGGCCGAACACGTCCCAAAGTCGGTTTCGTTTTTTTAAACATTACGAGCAGAAGAACAAATAAAATAAATACTAAACGGATTCCAAAAATCCCGAAATAAATTTTCCCCGACTTCTAAAATCAAGCCGGTTTAGATGAACATTTATTTGGGGCCTAAATGCAATTTTGAAGAATGTGCATTTTTTCCTAATTCAAATAAAATAGCAATAAACTCCAAAATAAAATCTTATTTGATTTTTTTATTAAATCCTCAATATTTCTTTATTTTGGGGAAGTCATTTTATTCCCTCTCTCATATTTTATTATAGAAATAGTTGAAGATAAAATAAATAAAATCAAATGATCCTATTTTCAAAATTTGAGAAAACTCAAATATGAAAATAACGAAATTCCCAACTCTCTTCGTGGGTCCTTGAGTTGCGTGAAATTTTCTAGGATCAAGCCAAAATGAAATAAAATATGATATGCAATGATGATCTATGTATAACATTCCAAATTGAAAATTTGGGATGTTATAGAAGAATAAAGTCTTCTATCCAGACCGCAGGGTCTGTCGTTCCATCGTACACCTCGATGTTTACGGGTTTAAACCCTGCTGGAAATTCATGATCCAGCACCTCATTAGTGAAGCATAGGGGGTGCACAGCACCCCTGTATTTGGCAATGTTGTGGCGTGAGTCCGACGGTTGTAGTGTTTGAACTGGTAGGCGACCGGCATTTTTGGCTTGATGGCCGTGATCCTATGTTTGGGCACGTTCTCTAGATCCAAAGTTGGACCTTGTTATGCCAGCCCCTTTGTCAAGGTCTTCACGTAAATCGTGTTGCTTGTCCTGGGTTGCTACCTCCCTTCCGTTATGGGGAGGGGGTGCGGATTTGTGTGCGGCATTATTAGCCACTTTGTCTCGACCACGAGGTGGTCAGTTTGGTTGGTCGGCCGTATAGTTATTCGGTGGTATGGGCGTTATAGCCTCATCGTCGAATACGAGAAGCAATTTACTTTTGGGATAGCTCTTTATTTCGCGATTACCGTCGTATTTTTCCTCAGTGTTGAGTACTTCGTTCCATCTATCATTGACCGTATCCTGTGCAGCTTTAAGCCGTTGCTTCTGCTTCTTCAAGCTCCTCAAAGTGGCAATAAGTCTCTGCTGGAGGTGTTCTTGTTCCACTTGTTCTTCAATCACCTAGACTGATTTCCTCTTCGGAGACTGGTTGATAACTTGTGTCTTCGGCATTGACTGTGATCCAACAGCGGCCCCAGACTATGTTCGTCGTCTCCCTGCTCGTCCTGCTTCATGGTTGGGTCTGCGGGGTCTTCATTATCTTCGGTGTTGTCCGGGGTGTTATTTTCTCTTGTTCCGGTATCGCTATTTTTACCGTGGCGTGGTTTGGAGCAGTGCTGCCGACGTCGGTGCTTCGGCTACTTCTCAGGAGGTTTATCCTCGACTGGGTCCTTTTTGTCATTGCCATTGTTGTCTTTGGGTGTAACCACCATGTATATGTCGTATGAGGAGGTGGTTGTCCAGCGCCCTGTGGGCGGTGGTTCCTGTTCGTCTCCCGCATCGTCGTCTATCCCGTCGATGTCTTCAGAGTCGAAATCGAGCATGTCGGTTAAGTCGTCGACAACGGCTGTCAAGTGGGTGGTGGGTGGGTAACGAAGTTCTTCGTCGTCCGCTTCCCACTCAAGCCAAACATAGTTTCGCCAAGTGTCTCCTGACAATGAGAGAGATTTCAGAGAGTTTAACACATCACCCAAGGGCGAGTGTTGAAAGATGTCTGCGGAGGTAAACTCGAAGATCGGCGCCCAATCAGATTCGACGGGCGAGGATACACGCGGTTCAGAACCTATAGCCGAAGATGAGTCTGAGGGTCCGATGACACAAACCTCGTTAGAGGTTAGATCTGTGTTCGGCTCTAGCGCCATTGAGTATGCCGCTTCCGTGGCGGGGTCCATCCTCCCTTCCTTGGATGGCACGATCTGCACTAGGTCTAGGGCCAGGGCAGTTACGGGCACTGTCTCCTAAGCATGATCCGATGACATATTTAAGTCATGTTCATCGGGGCTACAGGGCGCGGCTGTCATGGGTTCGAATCTGTCGAAGACCAAGTCTCCACGGATGTTGGTGGTGTAGTTCAAGCTTCCAAACCCGACCTGATGGCCAGAGGCATAGCTGTCGATCTGCTCCAGATGGCCAAGCGAGTTGGCCCGTAGTGCGAAGCCGCTGAATACGAAGATCTATCTAGGGAGAAAGATCTCACCCTAGACTGAGTTGTTGTAGATGATTGAATGGGCCATCAAGCCTTATGATGATGATGCAGTGGAACTCTCAATGAAAGCACCAATGTTGGTGTCAAAACCGTCAGATCTCCGGTAGGGGGTCCCGAACTTTGTGTCGAAGACTAATGGTAATAGGAGGCGGGGGACATGATGTTTACCCAGGTCCGGCCCTCTCTATGGAGGTAATACCCTACTTCCTGCTAGACTGATCTTGATGATATGAGTATTACAAGAGTTGATCTACCACAAGATCGTAGAGGCTAACCCTAGAAGGTAGCCTATGATTATGATTGTTGTTGTCCTACGGACTAAACCCTCCGGTTTATATAGACACCGGAGGGGGCTAGGGTTACACATAGTCAGTTACAGAGAAGGGAATCTACATATCCGAATCGCCAAGCTTGCCTTCCACGCAAAGGAGAGTCCCACCCGGACACGGGACGAAGTCTTCTATCTTGCATCTTCATAGCCCAACAGTTCGGCCAATGTATATAGTCCGGCTGTCCGAGGACCGCTTAATCCAGGACTCCCTCAGGCGGTGAGAAGACGACCCGGAGACCCGAGGGGGCACAAAGTAGGACACGCGCGACCTGAGAGGATTTGAAGTAATTTCCAAAATCTCACCCGTGGGTATTTATATCCCGACCCTGTCGGTGTGACCGAGTGGAACAACTCGGTGGCACCGAGATTGCAGAATAGCAAGCGGTTTCTGCAACTCGGTGTGACCGAAGTGTTCAAATCGGTTGCACCGAGATGAAAACCTAGATCAACTTAGTGAACTCGGTGTGACCTAAATGGATTTCTCGGTCAGGCCGAAATGGACAAAGAGGTTTTGGAAGTTTATGTCTATGACAAATCAGGGACTCTGAGTGCTCCTCACATGGTGTGGTTCGAATCTGAGATAAGAAAAGCATAGATAGCTAGAGAAGGTTCTTAGGCATTCTTGTCCATCCACTTGGCAAAAGAAAAAGAAACCAAACATACAAAACAACAAGTGGATGTCCTCGAATGAGTAAAATATGCAAACAGCATGCTCACACAATAAAATGGAAAATGAAATATGTGACAAAGCATGCACAACCACTTCTAGCATCTATCAAGCAATTGGCGATGACTAGGTCATCTATATATGAGTATATTGACTTAGGAGTCAAATGAGAACATCTGATCATAGGTATACTCATCATTTAAGCACAAATGGGGTTACCACTTTTACATAAAGCATTTTGTGTTCACACCATTAGAGTTGCTTTAGCTCAATTCTTTAGAGTAAAGCTCCCCTAGATGTGAGATCCCCCCTTAAGAGGGATGAACTAACCTTGGGTTTTGTCAATGATGACTTCATGTAGGTGTTGAAGATGTGGATGCTCAATGTTGTTGTAGATCATTTGAAGCAATCCATTGGAGTGAGTTGCACTTGCAATACCTACACAGATTAGTCCCACAAGGAACAAACAAGGATATCCATAGACATAGAGTGTTGCACACACAAGATGATGTCCATGAAAGCATTAGGTTACCTTGTCCGTTGTCTTACCAACAAGAAGGTTTGTGACTCCTTGAACTAGTGCAAGATGTGGAAGTTGATTGCACTTGTCCTTGCCAAAATGATGTGAGTGAAGAACGTTGGCGGATTCACCCTCAAGAACTCTCTAGTTCTTCTTCTTTGGGATCCACATCATCTTGATGGGAATCCTTGGGGTAGTAGTGGAACTTGATGAAGTAGAACTTGATGTAGTCTTGGGAACCCACTTGACCAAGGCCTTGGGAGCTTCTTCAAATGAATCAATCTCCTCTTGAAGCTTGTCCTTGCCTTTTTGCTTGTGGTCTTGTGGTGGAAGATCATCTTGAACTTGTGTCCCTTGGAAAGAAGTAGGATCATACTTCTCTTGTTGGGGAACAAACTTCGTCTTGGGGTATTGATCTTATTCCCACTCAAGTCCATTGGCATTGAACTTTCGTTCAAAACCAACACCTTGATTCTTCCGGTGCCTTCCTTCCTTGTGTACAATTTATTCGAATTGCTTACTCTCGACAAGACTTTTATAGACACCCTTCTCTATAATTCCCTTCAATAAGCTATTTTGTTGCTCAAGTGTAACTTGGCTAAGAGAATCATTAGGGGAATCAAGAGGACTACTAGAAGCAACAATATTGGATTTAGCATGATTATTGTTACTACTAGAAGAAGAATCTTTCTTACTCTTGTTGTTAGATTTTATTTGAGGCATGTAAGTAGATAAGAGTAAACACTTGGCAATGTAAGAAGGACTTTTCTTTTGAAGATCATCATTGATTGCCTTTAAAAACTCATGCTCTTGCTCAAAGTTGAGCTTTTCAAAGTGTAACTTCTCATGAGTCTTTAAAAGTTCTTGATGACCTTCCAAGGTAGTTTCATGAGCTAACTTAATAGTGTTTAGTTCTTTAGTTAGACGCTCAATCTTCTCCTTATCATTGTCATTCGTTTTATCTTGATTAGCATGATTAGTTGACGTTTCATCATTGTATTCATCACTAGAATTGTCAAAAAGTAAATCATTATCAACTAACAAGTCATCTTCATCACTATTGAAATCAACATACTAGGGGTGTGATACTTTTGGGCCTTTAGCCATGAAGCATCTTCCAATTCCTTCATTTGGTGAGTCAAATATGTCATAGGAGTTGGTTGACAGAAGTGCTAGACCGGCAACACCTTCATCTTGAGTATATTCGGAGTTGGAGTGATAGCTTCTCTCGGAGTGATGGTCGGAGTCGGAACCGGATACCCATTCACCAACATAAGCTTGATGTCTTTGCTTTGTGTAGCTCTTTGATGATTTGTCCTTCCTTTCCAAATCCTTGCTTCTCCGGGAGGTTCTTCGTTCATAGTTATCATCTCTACTCCTCCTCTCTCTTGGAGGTGATTCTTCTCTTCTACTTCTCCTTTTGTAAGGAGCCGTACTGTTGGGGATATAACTATTAGGCATGACCTGCCCAGGAGGGGCCGGGTCATACCTATGACGAAGCCCATTGAAGAAACTTGAAGATGACGGCTCACTTGAAGGCCTGAGGCCCAGAGGCGACTTAAGGCCTGTAGAGATAAACCGCCATGTATGAGTAAACTTGTATTGTAAGATAGAAACAAAGAGAGACCGAGCCAGACACTATTTATGAACCGGCCGGGACTGTATGAGTCGATGGGCGTCAACCTCTGTATATAAAGGGACATCCCGGCGATGGTTCAGGGAAGGTAACATCAGATCGAGAACTAGGTCAAGCCGATTCACTCCCTGGTTATCGATTCATAAGGAGTCCCACCCAAAACTGGATCGTAGGCTTTTACCTTCACCGCAAGGGGCTGAACCAGTATAAACCTAGTGTCCTTTGTCCCATTTAACTCCTTTAAGCTTCCTAGTTGCAATGGATCCATGACTAAGTCCTTACGCTAGGACATCCGATGTGACAATACCACGACAGTTGGCACCCACCATGGGGCCAGCGCACGGTGGATTTGAGTTCTTGAAGGGCAGCTTTCAAGGGCTCAAGGGATACGCTATGGGCCGGATGACCAAGAGTCGTCGCGGCAAGCTCTACATCGAGGATGCAGGTTGGGTCCCAGACACCGGCTCAATTGAGTACGGGCCGGTACCGGGTCCCCTTCGGCGGAATCCATGTCTTCATTGGCAAGATCGGCGAGCCGGGCCCTGAGCTAGACATCTGCACCGACATCATCGAGATGGCTCAGCGTGTGAGACCCGCCCGGGCTCAACCCGCCGTGAGGCATGCCTTTGTGGGATGCATCCATGGAGGAGAATTTTTTGAAGGATCTGTCTCCGGTGGTGATATGGCCATCTACTCTGATGGTGAGTCGTCCATAGGTGAGATGGATTCATTGTATGAACTACAATACGGTGGGATCGGGGGCTGTTCTGATGGCGGCAGTATTCCGGACCCCTTTGAGCTGCCAAGCAGAGTCGGAATCTTCATGGCAGATACCCAACCTACGTTAATTTCATCAACTGCGGCGGCCATGACCTCCGAGACAGCAGTAGCCAGGGCAGGAGGCCCTGTGCGCTCGCCGGCTCAGGTGTTGATGGATCTCATGGATAAGTTGATGACCCTATTAACCTCCGTGGTCAACCCGGTGGATCAGGCTCAACATGATGCGGAGGTGGCATAGTTGAAGCTTCATATAGCTCAAGCTAAGGAAAACCCGGCGGCAGAAGATGTCAGGATGACCGCTAAGCGGGCGGCTCTGGATGCCCGAGCACAGCAGATTCAGTCACAGGCTTTTCAGCTCACGATGGAGTAGAACGCGTCAAATGAGGTTATGAGGAGAAGGAACCAGAAGGCTCAATCTCGTCTGCCTATGGTTTATGATCCTAGGAACCTTTTCCAAACACCCGGAGCGGAACGCAGTAACCCACCGGGAGTAAATCAGGTCACAGTGCCTGAGACCAACACGCCGATTCAACCATAGGTTATGGGACGCCCACATTTAAATGCTGCTCCGCCTCCTTATGTGCCGACACCACCGGGTCATTATTCTAACCCGCTGGAGAACATAATTGCGGCGTCGGCACGATTGGCGGCTCTCCCAGCTGATGGCGATTCTCCAGCGGCGATTGAGACACGAAGGATCAGAGATCTTCTTCAGACAGCTTTAGCACAGCAGGAGGCATACTCTTACAGTAGAGACATGATTCATTCCACCCCACGCCCGAGCCGGAGCAAGGGTTATAGCAGGCACTTAGGTTTGCCAGCTGTTTTAAGCAATGCCCTATGCCGTAATCAGCCGCACGGGTACGACCCGGCTCAGGGTGGGGCTCCTAATGCGCATAATCAGGACAAAGTGCGTCAGCAAATTGAGTAGGCGGCTCAGCAGGCAGCACAACTAGCGGCTCAACAGGCAGTGGAAATAGCAGCTCAACAGGCGGCTCAGCAGGCGGCTTATCAGCCCCTGTCGGTTTATCCAGCGACGTCAGTTGAGGCAGGAGTGGTCACCAGAACTGGGGGTGTGCCTTGTTTGGTGCCGGCTCTACATAACGAGCGGTTGCCCAAGGATTTTAAGGGGCCTCGTAATGTACCGAATTACACGGCCGGTTTACAGCCTGGAGCGTGGATTAAAAGTTATGAGATGGCCATGGAGTTACTAGAAGTTAGTGACGCTGCAATGGCCAAGTACTTCACCATGATGTTGGATGGAACGACCCGTAATTGGTTAAAGGCGTTGCCACCTAATTCCGTTGGTTCGTGGGCAGAATTAAAGGTGATGTTTATCCAGAACTTTAAGGATACATGCAAGCAACCCATGTCGATTATGGATCTGACTAGTTGCAAACAACAGGAGGGTGAGTCTATGACCCATTGGGTGCGCCGGGTCAAGGAAATAATACATTCCTCTGATAAGATGGATGGCAGCTCTTCAGTATTAATGTTAGAGCAGAATTGCCGTTTTGAGCCTCTGAAGATGAAGCTGGGGCGGCTCAAGCGAGACTGTCCTAACATCAGTCAGCTGATGGCGGCTCTGGTTAAATATGCTGACTTTGATAGTACCAAGGATCCCGAGTCTGACGATAAGAGGGCAGGGAAGGGAAAGAAGAGCGGCAACACTAAGGGCACTCAGCCTAATCCGGCCAGTCAAGGCGGCAATAATAAACGTAAGGCGGATGGTAGCTCGGAGTTTGTGGCTAACACCAATGCACAGGTCAACAATCAGCGGCG
This sequence comes from Triticum dicoccoides, assembly GCF_002162155.2. Taxonomy (NCBI): domain Eukaryota; kingdom Viridiplantae; phylum Streptophyta; class Magnoliopsida; order Poales; family Poaceae; genus Triticum; species Triticum dicoccoides. The sequence continues at coordinate 75,978,296 of NC_041383.1, forward strand.
TAAGGGGAGGCCACCTCCTCGGTCTGGCGGGTCAGGTCCTACTCTTAAGCAGTTGTTAAATGAACTTTGCCCGGAGCACGAAACTGAAGAAAAGCCGGCTACTCACCCGTGGAAGGATTGCACTATCATGAAGGCCTTAAAAAATTCCAACATATTCAATGGTAATAACGGGTCAGGCGGCGGTTCAGGAGGCGGCGGCTTTCATGGCCCAAACAATGGAGGTGGCGGTTCTGGTTCCGGCTTTCAGGGCCACCAGAACAATCAAGGTAATTTCAATCAGGGTGGTCAAGGCGGCTACAATCAGCAGTCTAGCCAGGGGGGTCAGCAGTAGCAGCACCAACAGTCTGGGTATCAGAGTAATCCAAAGCAATTGAACAGTGGACAGTATCATGTTTTCACCACAAGTTTATGTTAGTGGGATCAGAAGCTTCACAAGAGGGCAGTAAACGCCATTGAGTCGGCCGTTTCTCGATACTTGTGATGGTCTGAGCAGCCCATTACATGGAGTCGGGAGGATCACCCACCCCGGGTTGAGAATCTGGGTCACTTGGATTTGGTGGTAGCACCTCAAGTTGGGGGTACAAGTTCACTAAGGTACTCATGGATGGAGGCAGCAGTATCAATATCCTTTATTATGAGACCTTCCATCGTATGGGGTTAACGGATAAAAATCTTAAGCAGTCCAACACTGTTTTCCACGGGGTAGTTCCTGGTAAGTTGGCATACCCAGTGGGCAAGATCGAGCTGGAGGTAGCCTTTGGAGATGAGTATGATTCCAGGGCAGAGAAGTTAACCTTTGAGGTGGTCAAGATCAGGAGCCATCATGGTCTGTTTGGGCGGCCGGCTTACGCCAAGTTCATGGCACAGCCGTGTTATGTATATCTGCAGCTGAAGATGCCGGGTCATAAAGGGACCATTACGGTTCATGGCAGTCGAAAGGTGGCTCTGGAGTGCGAAGAAGGCGACGCGGCTTATGCTGAGTCGGTCTGTGTCACAGAAGAGTTAAAATACTATAAAGACAATGTTGACCTGGCAGATATGACATCCTTGAAGAAGCCCACCACAGAGCGTGAGCTTGAGATGAAGTTTAAATCGGCGGAGGATACCAAGATGGTCAATTTTGTTCCTGGAAATTCATCTAAACAGTTTAGTATCAGTGCCAATCTGTATCCCAAATAGGAAAGCGCACTCATCGAGTTCATCCGTGATAATCGGGACATCTTTGCATGGAAACCTTCTGACATGCCGGGTGTACCGAGAGAACTCGCTGAGCACACTCTCAACATTGATCCGCAGTTTAAGCCGGTCAAGCAGTTCCTTCGGTGGTTTAACAAAGAGAGACGCAAGGCCATTGGCGAAGAGGTGGCCCGGCTCTTGGCGGCCGGGTTTATCATTGAGGTATTTCATCCGGAGTGGTTAGCTAACCCGATGCTAGTGCTCAAGAAGAACGGCACTTGGCGTATGTGTGTGGATTACACGGATTTGAACAAGGCTTGTCCAGCTGATCCCTTTGCTCTCCCGCATATTGATCAAATCATTGATGCTACGGCGAGATGTGAGCGTCTGAGTTTTTTGGATGCACATTCTGGATATCATCAGATCAAGATGGCGGTTAAGGACCAGGAGAAGACGGTGTTCATTACTCCCTTTTGAGCCATCTGCTATGTTTCTATTCCTTTTGGGCCCAAGAGTGCCCAGGCGACTTATCAGTGTTGCATGCAGAATTGCCTTCATACTCACATTGGCTGAAATGTGCATGCTTATGTGGATGATATTGTGGTGAAATCCAGAGAAAAGGAAACACTGATAGATGATCTCAAGGAGACCTTTGATAACCTCCAGGTCTACAATATGATGCTTAACCCGGCAAAGTGTGTCTTTGGTGTGCCAGCAGGCAAACTCTTGGGGTTTCTGGTTTCTAACGGAGGCATTGAGGCTAACCCGGAGAAGATTAAGGCTATCACCTCTTTGGCAAAACCCAAGTGCATCAATGATGTTCAGCGTTTGGCGGGTCGTATTGCTGCTTTAAGCCGGTTCATAAGCCGGTTAGGTGAGAAGGTCATACCGATCTATCAAATGTTGAAGAAAACAGATGACTTTGTCTGGAGTGATGCTGCTAACATTGCCTTTGAGGATTTGAAGAGGAAATTGGCTGAGCCGCCGGTCCTTGCTGCTCCCATTGATAAGGAGCCATTGTTGTTATATGTGGCTGCTAATGCACATGCTGTCAGTGTGGCCATTGTGGTGGAGCATAAGGAGTCTGGTAAGGAATATCCGGTTCAACGGCCGATTTACTACATCAGTGAAGTGCTTGTCCAAATAGAGGTACCCACATTGGCAGAAGCTTGTTTATGGGGTGTTCATGGCTAGCCGGAAGCTTAAGCAGTATTTCTTGGGTCATCCCATCACTATGGTCAGTTCTGCTCCTTTGGGGGATATCATCCAGAACAGAGAGGCCACAGGAGGAGTCGCCATGTGGGCCATTGAGCTTGGGCCTCACGGTTTAAAATATGTGCCTCGTACTGCTATCAAATCTCAAGCACTGGTGGATTTCATCAATGATTGGACAGAGTTGCAGGTGCCTGAAGAGAAGCCAGATAACATATATTGGACAATTCACTTCAATGGATCCAGGCAATTGGAAGGCTCGGGGGCTGGAGTTGTTTTGGCTTCCCCTCGATGTGACAAATTTTGTTATGTGCTAAGGTTGATGTTTCCCTGTACTAACAATGTAGTTGAGTATGAGGCCTTGCTCCATGGTCTCTGGATGGCTACAGAGATGAATTTAAGCCGGGTAAGCTGCTTTGGTGACACAGATTTGGTAGCTCAACAAGTCTCAGGCAAGTGGGATTCCAAAGATCCTCTCATGGCGGCTTATCACCTTGAAGTTGATGCTGTGGCCGGAGACTTCAAGGGTTACCAAGTGGAACACATAGATCACAGGAAGAATGAGGCGGCCGATGCTCTAAGCTGGCTTGCATTTCAGCGTAAACCGGTACCCCCGAATACCTTTTTGGATGTTTTGCATAATCCTTCTGTCAAGTTACCTACAGAGGAAGACTTGGTTGTGCCTGATCCAGAGGCACAGTTGGTGGTGGCTCTTCATGTCATCCCAGATTGGACAGTGCCATACTTGGCTTATATGACCCAGGGAGAATTGCCTGAGGATGAAACCTTGGCTAGACAGATAACTCGGCGGTCTAAGTCAATGACAATTACCAATGGTGAGTTACATCATCGCAGTGTCACTGGGGCGTTTCAACAGTGTGTATCTCCTAAAGAAGGACAAGAGATTCTTCGTGAGATTAATGAAGGAGATTATGTCCATCACACCAGTTCAAAGTCCCTTGTGGCCAAAGCTTTCCGTCACGGATTTTATTTGCTAACAGCTCATGCTGATGCAGAAGATCTGGTCAGTAAATGTGACGGGTGTCAGAAATTTTCACGGCGAGCTCATGTGTCGGCTCAAGAATTGAGGATGATACCAATTACTTGTCCGTTTGCTATGTGGGGGCTTGACATGGTTGGGCCTTTCAAGAGGTCCAAGGATAAGAAGACTCACCTTCTGGTGGCAGTGGATAAGTTCACAAAGTGGGTGGAAGCAGAGTCGGTCAATAAATGTGACGCGGCAACGGCGGTTCAATTCATGAAAAGGGTGATTTTCCGTTTTGGTTTCCTCCATAGCATCATAATTGATAATGGCACTAACTTGTCCAAGGGGGCTATGGAGGATTTCTGTCAATGAGAGCATATCCGGCTTGATGTCTCTTCAGTGGCTCACCCCCCAATCCAATGGTCAAACAGAAAGAGCCAATCAGGAGATTTTGAAGGGTATAAAGCCCTGGCTTTTAGTCCTTTGCAACGAATGCCGGGTTGTTGGGTCGAGGAGTTACCATCAGTGTTATGGAGCATCAATACTACCCCTAACAGATCTACGGGTTATACCCCTTTCTTCATGGTTTATGGAGCAGAGGCGGTTCTTCCTAGTGACATCTGCCATGACTCGCCCCGAGTGGCGGCTTATGTGGAAGCTAGCAATGAGCAAGCACGTCGGGAGGCACTCGACCTGTTGGATGAAAAGCGTGACTTGGCAGCAGCCTGCTCGGCGATTTACCAACAGGACATGTGGCGTTATCACAGCCGCCGGGTTAAATCCAGAACCTTTCAAGAAGGCAACTTGGTGCTCCGGCTCATCCAGGATCAGACTGATGCACACAAGTTATCCCCACCTTGGGAAGGGCCCTTTGTGGTCAACAAGAATTTAAATAACGGGTCATACTACCTTATCGATATTCGAGAGCACAAAGACTCACGTAAGTCGGAGGAGGAGACCCGTCGGCCGTGGAATATAGCTCATCTTCGGCCTTACTACACTTGAGCCACCGGCTCTCATGATGTACATATCTTGGTGATGTATATATTATAAGTAATAAAGCAGGACCTCTGTCCTTTTCATCCCCAAAGATCATATGTTTTTACTGTCATTACTTCAAAAAGACCATCGGGGGCTGATCATATTCGAATCTAGCTTAACCCCTTTGGCACAGCTTCCTGATCGTGTTCGAATCATAGTTGTTCAAACAAACTTGATCACTTGGGGGTTGGGTCTTATTCGAATCATAGCTTGACCCCTTTTTGGTCCAACTCAGATCGTATTTGAATCAGAGTCGTTAATATTCTCAAGGTCACTTGGGGGCTTCCTGTTCAAACATAGGTCGTATTCAAACCAAAGAAAACATAGCTGTCGGTCCCCACTTGATCGGCGCAATCCCAAAACCCACTTGGGGGCTTCTTGATCGTATTCGAATCATAGCTTAACCTCTCTAGGGTCCGACCCAAATCGTATTTGAATCAGAGTCGTTAAATATTCTTAAGGTCATTTGGGGGCTTCCTGTTCAAACGTAGGTCGTATTCGAACCAAAGAGAACATAGCCGTCGGTACCCTCTTGATCGGCGCAATGCCAAAGCCACTGGGGGCTACATGGTCGTATTCGAACCCTAGCTTAACCCCTTTGGGACGGTTTACTGATCGTATTTGAATCAGAAGCCTTAAGTTTGTCATTTTATTCTTTTTGCTTAAGTCTTTTTTGAAAGCTTTCTTTGGATTTGTCTTGTGACCTTTTTTGTGTCCATGATTTAAGACATATAAGTTTTTTTATTGAGCCGGCTTAAATTTCAGCAATCAGTTGCCCGGCATGTGACAAATTCCAAGAAAAGGTCATGGCTTATAAACTGAGTCATCACCCTTACTGTCCAGGTCATTTAAACCGGCAGTAAAAATTTGATATCTCAGGTATGATGTTATATTACAAGTTCTGATCAGAATTGTTTATAACTTAGATTTCACATTTATAAATATGTGGGATAATTATGACCCGCCTTGCGGTGAGCCGCCGAGGGTCTCTGTGATCTACCTCTCCGTGCATGACTAATTATAGGATTTCTTATGATAGAAAAGCATAAGACAGAGTAAAAATATGATGTCGATTTAAACAGTGTTAAGGCATCAAAACGTGCACGAAGGCACGACACAACAAAGTCATTTCTACTCCTATTACAAGACTCCCCGAGTCAAAATGATTAAGCATTGTTTTTTAGCAAGGCTACAAACATGAGCCGCCCAACGGATTAGTTCTCTTGGTTTCCTGAAGTTTCCAGATCAACCCTTTCCACTTCTTCGTCCTGCTCCTGGGCTTGGAAGGTTGATGACGACCAATCAATGCCACTCAAAGCTTTAAATTCAGCTTCTTCGTCATCAACTAGCCCGGCCGGGTCAATCTCAGGAGCGAAGGTATTCTTACGAGTTGGTGGAATCAAGCTTGTCAGCGTATATTGTGGTGTTGGGATTCTCCGGTTCTCTGCATCGTAACCCGCCTGGTACTTGGAGAGGTCCGCTTCTTCAGCAATTACGGTGGCCACAGGGAGTATTGCCTTCACATAGGCAGCAAAATCTTCTTGTTCAAAGGGCGCACCGTCTTCTTTGAGGCTCGGATACCCAATGGTAATGTTAGTCGGGTCTAGTTCCGGAAGCCAAGCCTTGGCCCGGCTCAACATGGCTACAACACCAGATCTCGCAAATGGCCGCCTCAGTTCAGTAATCCGTTGGGGCAACACAGAAAGCTTCCTTAGCACATCCGCCAAAAGTGTAGGAACTTCATTGGACAGAGCCACGGTGGCTAAGGCGTGCTGAGACCCGGTATAGAGTTGCCCCACCAGGGCATAAACCGCCTTCAGCTTTATCAAAGAGTCCTGGTTCAGATTTGAGCTCCTGGGGCCTGCATAGAAATGTTAGGTGCGTTAAGAAACAAATTTATATGATCATTTGAAAAGTATAGTCTTTCTAACTTACAGGGCGACTTACCAAAGATTGTGGTAACCATCTGGATCACATGGCGTTTCAAGCTGGACAGTTCATTGGTTGCCTTTTCAAGAGCCGCCTCTGAATTGACAGCTCATTGGATTAAAGCATTCTTTTCGTCAGCCCAAGTTTTTCTCTCCGCTTCAAAGTCGGCCTTCAGCTTGTCTTGTTCAGATACACTAAATTCAAACCTGGAGTTGGCCCTTTTGGTTTCTGTTTCTTGTGTTTGGAGGTGGTTCTTTAATTCAGCAATTTCTCTTTGCAATTGATTGGTGGTAACCTGCACAAATACCAGATCAAAGTCATGAGTATTAGCATATTATATTTAAGTCCCAAGCACCTTGCAAGAAAGACTACTTGGCACTTGGGGGCTAATTTCTATTGCGGAAGTCAATGGCGGCTCATAAGATTGATGATTCACAAGATTAAAGTCCCAAGCACTTTGCAAGCAAGACTACTTGGCACTTGGGGGCTAATGCATATTGCAGTTCAAACTATGCAGCTAATATGTTCTACACAAGCATGTGAAGGACCGGCTCATTCATCTTGATTAAACCGGCCCTTGGGGGCTATGAGTTAAGTCGGATTTTTACAGGTTTTATGTCTTAAAGCATTTTTGATAATTGTCTGATGTTTTCCATAAGTCTATAGCATATTATTCATAAGCAATAGACTTGGGGGAAAGAGGAGGTCATGCCTCAAACTTATGGTGCATCTGCTTCACCATGTCAGTTTCAACGTCGCGGCTACTGCGCACTTGGCTGAGTTAGCCAAATAAAATTTCTCCGGCACCCATGTGAGAATAATCCGTAAGGTTGAATCTGACCTTACGGCGTTCCAGGAGTTCTTCTTTGGCAGTGCATTTGGCAAGCACAGTAGGCCTTCCCGGCTCAGTGTAACTGGTCTTGGTAACCTCAACTTCAGCTTCTTGAGGGTCATTTGTCTTGGCAGGGCTTGAGACTTCAGGATTTTCGGAGCCGTCAAGGGTCTGCTCGGCAGGCGGGTCAGCTGTTAAGGTTGGCGGTTCAAACGCTAGTTCAGGTGGCGGCTCAGTAGCAGAAGTTTCCGATACAGACGTCTGATGTGCCGGTTCATTAAGAGTTGGCTCATCAACCGACTTGTCCTTCTTGGCCTTCTTGCTAACCTTTTCTTTGCCGCTACATGAGATCAAAAGGTCAGTATAAGCATAAAATTCCAAGTACAAGATAATTAAAATCATCATTACCCTAGAGCGGTTTTGAAAGCCGGCAGATTCGATTGAATGGAGTTGCCGGAAGAAGGAGAGGTTTCCTGGTAATTTGAGTCAGAAGGATTCAGTGGCTGACGACTGAGACCCGTCAAAGAATAAGAGGAGTCTAAGACGGAGATGACCTCATTCCGACGTTTCCGTGGTGTATTGGGTAGACCGGAGGAAAGTTCCGCGTCTTTTGTGGTCCGGGTCTGCCTCCGGTTCCCATGGATATGTCGCTTCAAAAGAAATTGAGGATCTTGATAAGCTAAGGGATGTGAAAATCTTACTTTCTGGGTTACTTGGCGGAGTTTTTGACGCGGAAAAGGCTCTTTGTCGGAGGAAATAATAGTTACTCTTCTTCTAGCCCGCGGCTCGTGCCCGTGTCATCCTGATCATAATCAGTATCAATAAGGTAATTAAAAAATGAGCCAAGGGAGTTAAGGGCTACCTCCGACTGAGAAGAATCATCTAGCTGAAGCTACTCAGAAGCACTGGGTTTCTTTCCGCGTTTCTTTGCGGCGGCTCTCCTAGTGGCTCTCTTGGCCTTCCTGTCCCTTTTTGCAGCTTCATGGTCATATTAAACCTTCCAAAACTTGTCATCAACCTATGAAAATCAGCAAAAGTTTGAGTACAGGTAAAAGCATCAATATTGGAGATAACTTGTTCGGCTTGGGGACTTACCTTTGGAGCTGGATTAGTTTTGCAAAAAGGGCGTAAGCCCACCTTGCCACAGTCTATTAAACTTTCATTCAGAAGACACTTGGTCATATCATTGATGACATGATCAGGCAGATCGTCAGGGCTGTGTCGCTGAGGGTCATCTTTTTTGCCGGAGTAATTGCACATTAGACCGGGGCGGCGGCTTAACGGAGTGATCCGCCAGGCGTGCCAGACCCGGACCAAGTCAATACCATTGAGTCTGTTCCCCAGAAGAGCCTTGATTTTGGCCAAGGTGGGGGCGAGTGTTTTGCGTTCGACACGTGTTATCTTGTTACGCAGTGGATGATTGGAATCCAGACGCAGGGCATGAAAACCGGGCAGAGGATTCTCATCAGCCGGGGAAGTGTCTTGACAATAAAACCACGTTTGATTCTAGTCTTTTGGACGACTTGGCGGATTGGCATGAGGAAAAATGACGTCTCTTCGACGCTGGATTGAGACGCCTCCAAGTTCCAAGCTCTCTCCACTAGCACATTCATTTTGGCGTTTAAGTAAAATAGCTCTATGAAGAGTAGCAGATTGGGTTGTTCTCCAAGATACACCTTGCTGAACACTTGAAAGTTGCAGATATTAGACACAGAATTGGGTCCTATATCTTGAGGGCGGAGATCAAAGAAGTGCAGAACGTCTCTAAAGAATTTTGACCCGGGTGGTGAGAAACCCCAGTTCATATGATCCGTGAAAACAATCACCTTCCCTTCCTTGGGTTGAGGTCTTTCTTCAGCCGGGTCAGGGGCGCGGTGTGACATGACATCCTTTTTTGGCAAATAACTAACTTTCAAGAAGTCTTCGAGTGTCTGCTCAGTAACGACAGATGGGACCCAGTTGCATGGTGGTGGAAGCCTAAGAAAGAATAAAATTTTCGGTTCAAATTTAAGCCGGAGGAAATGTCAATATTCAAGATGGCGGCTTATATAGGGGCCTAATGGTATGAGGATAATTATGACAGATTCTTTAAGTCACCACAAGCAGCATTGACAGTTCAAGTATTTAAGCCACCATGGCTGGTCAAGATTATCAACTAAAGCATTATCTTTTTAAACCGGTGATAAGAGTCGCCATGGCTAGGGGATCTAAATAGATACAGATTTTTGCCTAAGTGTGGCACAAACAAGTTTCACAAACTGCAGCCACTATTTTGGATCAAATGGTTATTCAGAAAAGAAAAAAAAATTCTAGACATAAAAACATGGTACAGAGGAGTTCATAAGTTCTAATGAAGTTTCTTTTCAAAGAGAAGGGATCTGCTAGTGCCAAAAATGGATGCGAAACAGCAATTGCATGAGTTCTATAATGTTGTTGGATCAAACTAGGTTGCGGCAGAAGAGCTAGGAAGAAACCGAGATGAACTATGAAGTGTACAGAGGAACTCGCAAACCCTAGCATGGATCTAAGATACAAAAAGAAAAAAACTTACAGCGGTAGATCTGTTGCGGAGGGGCGCTGCCATTCTCTGGACGGATTCAGGTTGAGGCAGCGGCCAAGGTTGACGGAGACGAGGTGTGCTGCGGCAGCGACGGAGCTCGAGTGACAGTTGGGGTGTGAGAGGAAGAAGATGCGGAAAGGAGAAGAATGAGGAAGGACCGGGTCGGGTCTATTTATAAGGAAAACTGATAACTGGGCGCAAAAAATGAGGAGGCCAAAGACATAAGTTATCCAACTATAAGGGCGCCTCGATTTTCAGGATGGTCTTTAAGATAAAGATCCGTTGAGATATAATGGATAAAGCATAAATTAATGACAGATGACTTCATGGCGGGTTAACCTAAATCTAGAGGATGACGTCGTGGCGGGTTAAGTTCTGGCATAAAAAGGAAGCAGAAGATTTTTCCTAAGTGTTGAAGATTGACATGAACCAGTTCAAATCAATCTGGGGCCTAATGTTGGGGATATTTCTATTAGGCATGACCCGCCCAGGAGGGGCCGGGTCATACCTATGACGAAGCCCATTGAAGACACTTGAAGATGGCGGCTCACTTGAAGGCCTGAGGCCCAGAGATGACTTAAGGCCTGTAGAGATAAACCGCCATGTATGAGTAAACTTGTATTGTAAGATAGAAACAAAGAGAGACCGAGCCGGGCACTGTTTATGAACCAGCCGGGACTCTGTGAGCCGTTGGCGTCAACCTCTGTATATAAAGGGACGTCCCGACGGCGGTTCAGGGCAGGTAACATCAGATCGAGAACTAGGTCAAGCGGATTCACTCCCTGGTTATCAATTCATAAGCAATCCCATCCAAAACTGGATCGTAGGCTTTTACCTTCACCGCAAGGGGCCGAACCAGTATAAATCTCGTGTCCTTTGTCCCGTTTAACCCCTTTAAGCTTCCTAGTTGCGATGGCTCCACGACTTACACTACTAGGAAAATGCTTATAGATAGAAGTTTACCAGTAGCGAGTTTTTGTGAACCAACGCTACTAGTAATTACCAGTAGCACTATGTAGAAAACATGCTACTACTAACATATAGCAGCAGCGTTTGTTTGTTCGGGCCGCTCTACTGTTACATGGGCCACAGGGCAGCATCTGTAGCCCACTTAGCTGTAGCGTTTGTTCTGAAAAGGTGCTACAGTTGGTGGGCTTAGCAGTAGCATGGTGCTGCAACCAGCGCTACTACTATAGCTAAAGAAAACTGGCCCGTGAGCGCCCCCTGCCGCACCCCCCTCGTCTCACACAATCAATCCCCTACGCCCGACGACGACGCTGCCGCGGTTAGGGTTCATCCCCGGCTCCCTCACCCCATCGACGGTGCCGTGCGCCGCCACCACGTGCGGTCGCCTCTCGCCTCCTCCGACGCTCCAGCCCCGTAAGTCCCCCTCTCGATCTCCTCTTCCCTGCGTGCGCCACAGTAGCTCCTCTCGATCTCTCGGTTAGGGTTCCTCGTAGAGGCTCCAATTTATTTGCCGCGGCGGCTCGCCATGTTTTGGGATTTAGGGATTGCATGGTGGCTCTGCGCTTCGATGCATGGCTCCAATCGATCCTACTGTTAATTAGTATCACATATGCATCTCTAGATCCTACTGTTAATTAGTATCACATAGGGGAGAGAGTAGAGGATTTGGGTTGGTTGTTGCTGACATGATTTGGCATTGGATTGGGTTGGCTCATGTTTGATTTTTTGCTTTGTGGTTGGGCGGTTTCGACTTTTCTGATGTGATGTTATGGATATTGCTTCTATAGGAGTGTAAGTGCTCGGTTCGGGTTGTACCAAGTGCCCTTCTATAGGATGTTGTATAGGTGTTGTTCATGTGAGAGACAAAGCTACAAGCTCATGTTTATTTAGTGTGCTTTGTTGTGAGAAATCATCAAGATTTAGGATTACTGATATGAGAAGGGGGTAGTTTATTTAGTGTGCTTTGTTGTGTTTTGCCATATATTTGTTTGTTACGTCTCTAGATTATTGAGCTACTAGTATTGTTTAACCTTGTGTTCAATGCAAATTTCATGCTGATAGTGACGCTTCATCTGAAGAGTTGGGGACATTAGTTTACTAGATTGCTAGCTTTCTTGTGTTTTATCATGCAATCACTCTACTTTTGTAATTTGTGATTGTTGGACTGAACTTTATGTTTACTTTTTAGTTGTTATTTTGCTTGCCATGTGAACTCTAGCTATGAAAACTTTATGTTTACTTTTTGGATCGTTAATCCTTTAATCATACTGCTTTATGGAAATGGCGCCACCACCACCACCATGTCGACAGTGCAAGTCAAGGTGCGCCAGCAGCCTTGCAACTGGCACACTGTTTGGCATCTACTTCGAGTCTAGTTTTCTTCATGCGGTGGTAATAAATTATATGAAACTAGTAACTACTATTTTGTTTTTAGTGTTATTGGCATTAATGCATCATGTATATATCATTTTTCTTTTTGTACACAGATCGTCCCATGCAATGTGAGGTCAGAATTCAACAATCTGACTGGAGACTCTGTGACATTTGAGGCTCCTGGGGGCCCCTACACTATGGAGATCGAGAAAGGATGAAAGATGACGAGGGTGGGAGGAGATGGATGGGTCCGTTTCATCGACAACATGCGTATCACCGGTGGTGAGTTGATCAGCTTCTCCTGCAGAGCTGAAAGACCCAAGCTGGCCGTGATTTATATCAACAAAGCAGAAGATTATGAGGATGATGAGGATGATGAGGATGATGAGGATGATGATGACCCACTCGGTGATGCCATCGTAGCTCAAAGAATGAAGTTGAGCGAGGAGGAGGTGTGCAACCTATGGGACATCATTCCGCCACGTGCTGACTTCGTCGGGGTGCCATACGTGACCCGCCTGACAAGTACCATGGTTGATCGGCATATGATGGTATGTTGCATTTACTGTAGTTTTTAGAGTAATTTGATGATATGCTTTATTGTTATACTTAGTGTAGAGTCCGATGATAAATATGCTTACTGAATCTTATATGCTTACTGAATCTTATATGCTTAGTGAATCTATGCTTAGTGAATCTTATATGCTTTATTGTTATACTTAGTGTAGAGTCCGACGATATATATGCTTAGTGAATCTTATATGCTTAGTGAATCTTATATGCTTACTGAATCTTATATGCTTTATTGTTATACTTAGTGTAGAGTCCGATGATATATATACTTAGTGTAGAGTCCGATGATATATATGCTTAGTGTAGAGTCCGATGATATATATGCTTCATGTAGAATGTGTGAGGCTACTTATTAATTGATATGTTTTTCTTATTCAGAAATTTCCAAAGACCCTATCTGAGAGTTGTGGTATCAAGCCTGATGAAGAAGGCTCTGCTGGAATACGCCTTACCGCAAGGGGCTCCGTCACCACTTGTGCGTACGGCGTGGACACGGACAGTCGCACATACTTCAACTCGGTTGGGTGGAAGAGCTTCCTCATCGGCAAGAATCTTCATGTTGGACAGGCAATCCTAATTACTATCAGGAACACCCACCGCCCAGGCTTGAGGATGATGGTCGTCATCGACATCATCTAGAACTTCATATGCATGCGTGTGGCTGTTGAACCATATATATGCTAGTATGACTACCTAGTAGACTTATCAACTATGATCTATCCATGCATTGTTGACTACTATATGAGTTTGTGAGATTGTCCGGTTATATTAAATGTGGTACTGTCGTTAATGTTTGTGAGATGGTTCTGTGAACTTAGTTTATTTGCACTGGACTTGTCTTGATTTCCATGAATATTGCACCTGACTGCTTTTTTATTTTTTATTTCTATTTGCCAGAGGCCATAGGTTTCACCAGTGGCTTCTTTCAAGATAGCATAATTATTACGGTGGGTGAACAAATTACTGCCTAGCAATTGATAGAAAAGCAAATAATTATAAGATTACCTAGGCATGAACATGTATATAGGCATCACGTCTGTGACAAGTAGACCGAAACGATTCTGCATCTACTACTATTACTCCACACATCGACCACTATCCAGCATGTATCTAGAGTATTAAGTTCATGAAGAATAGAGTAACGCTTTAATAAAGATGACATGATGTAGAGGGATAAACTCATGCAATATGAAATAAACCCCATCTTTTTATCCACGATGGCAACAATACAATACGTGCCTTACTGCCCCTGCTGTCACTGGGAAAGGACACCGCAAGATTGAACCCAAAGCTAAGCACTTCTCCCATTGCAAGAAAGATCAATCTAGTAGGCCAAACCAAACTGATAATTCGAAGAGACTTGCAAAGATAACTTAATCACACATAAAAGAATTCAGAGGAGATTCAAATATTTCTCATAGAAAATCTGGATCATAAACCCACAATTCATCGGATCTCGACAAACACACCGCAAAAAGAGTTACATCGAATAGATCTCCAAGAAGAAGGAGAACTTTGTATTGAGAATCAAAGAGAGAGAAGAAGCCATCTAGCTAATAACTATGGACCCGAAGGTCTATGGTAAACTACTCACAACTCATCGGAGAGACCTTGGAGATGATGTAGAGGCCCTCCGTGGTGGATTTCCCCTCTGGCGGAGTGCCGGCGACAGCTCCAAGATGGGATCTTGCGGATACAGAAGGTTACGGTGGTGGAAATAGTTTTTCGTGGTCGCCTCTGATATTTTCGGGGTACGGGTGTATATATGGGAGGAAGAAGTACGTCGATGGACGATCGAGGGGCCCACGAGGGTGTGTGCACGCCCACCTGTAGGTTTCATTTTGTTTGGACTCCGATGTTCCAAAAAGATCGCTCCCGAAGGTTTCATTCCATTTGGACTCCGTTTGATATTCCTTTTCTTCGAAACACTGAAATAGGAAAAAAAACAATTCGGACTGGGCCTTCGGTTAGTAGGTTAGTCCCAAAAATGATATAAAATTGTAAATTAAAGCCCATAAACATCCAAAACGGGTAATATAATAGCATGGAACAATCAACAATTATAGATACGTTGGAGACATATCAGGGGTCCACAATCCTTATCCATGCCATGCCAATCATTAAACTTTCCTGAAATATTTATCTTGAAATGGCATTAGTTCAATGAGCTATATGTTGTAAATCATTACCAAAACCACCAAGGGATAGTTACACTTTCAGCTCCTGAACAGGAGAATGCGTTTAGGGAGGCAGCCACCATCTTTGTGGGAGCCGTTCTTACTGTGATCGAAGACAAGCTAGTCGATGCATATCTCCATATGCGTGTTGCCAAGAATTTGTGGGATGCGCTCGACGCTAAGTTCGGTGCAACCGATGCTGCCAGTGAGTTCTATGCCATGGAGCAGTTCCATGATTACAGGATGGTCGGTAATCGTCCTGTATTGGACCAGGCTCATGAGATATAATGCATTGCTAAGGAGTTGGAGCTCCTGAACTGTGAGTTACCGGACAAATTTGCCGCGGGTTGCATTATCAAAAGACTCCCTCCTGGATGGAGGAACTTTGCTACTTCTCTCAAGAACTTGAGACGTGAATTCTTTGTTGAGGATGTCATCGGTCATCTGAGTGTTGAGCAGAACTCGAGAGCAAAGGACTCACACGTGAAAGCGGCAGAGGGTTCTTCTAGCGCAATTGTGGTGCAGAAGAACTTCCACAAGTTCAAGGGAAAGAACTTTGTCCAGTAGAATACTACCTTTAACCATAAGGGTAAGAAGAAAGATAAAAAGAGAGATTGCTGCTTTACTTGTAGTTTAGAGGAACATTGGGCAAACAAGTGCCCAAACAAGTACAAGCAGCCAGCATAGGACTCCAAGTCTGTGAATGTCACTCTAAGCAACAATGATGCGGCATCTGGGTATGGTAATCTATTTACCATACTTTTAGTTTGTCAATCCACTGATTGGTTGGTTGACACTAGGGCCAATATTCATGTGTGTGCTGATGTGTCTTTGTTTTCTACTTACCATCTCACACGAGATTGATTCGTCCTGATGGGGAACGGCTTGCATGCTTATGTTCATGGTGTCGGCATGGTAGATCTGAAGTTTACTTGGGAAAGATCGTGCAACTGAAGAATGTGCAGCATGTCCCCGCCATCAAGAAGAATCTCGTTAGTGGCTCCCTTCTATGTAAAGAAGGGTTTAAGTTAGTGTTTGAGTCTAAAAAAGTACTCGTATCTCGGTATGGGCTATTTGTTGGAAAAGGATATGATTGTGGTGGTTTGTTCCGCCTTTCCCTTTAGGATTTCTGTAATAAAGTCATAAACCAAATTCATTCTAATGTGAATGAATGTGAGGTTTGGAATTCATGTCTTTGTCACATAAATTTTGGTTGTATGACGCGGCTAGCTAAGATGAATCTAATCCCTAGTTTCACTTTAGCCAAAGGCTCTAAGTGGCATGCGTGTGTGCAAGCAAAGCAACCTCGTAAGCCTCACAAGCCTGTGAAGGAGAGACACTTAGCACCACTAGATCTCATACATTCAGATCTCCGTGAGATGAATGGTGTGTTGACTAAAGGTGGAAAGAAATACTTCATGACTTTGATTGATGATTCCACTAGATTCTATTACGTGTATTTGTCAAATACAAAGGATGAGGCTCTTCACTAACTTAAAATCTATAAGGCTAAAGTTGAGAATCAACTTGAGAAGAAAATAAAATGAGTCGGGTCTGATCATGGTGGAGTGTACTTTTCTAGTGAGTTTGTTTTATTCTGTGCGGAACATGGTATTATTCATGAAAGGACGCCTCCCTATTCACCCCAGTCAAATGGGGTTGCCGAACGGAAAAACCGTACTCTAACAGATTTGGCTAACGCCATGTTAGATACATCAGGTTTATCTAAGGCATGGTGGGGGTGGTTGTATTGACATCATGTCACGTCCTGAATAAAGTTCCCGCAAAGGATAATGAGACTACTCCCTATGAGCAATGGGAAAAGAAAAGAACTACCCTCTCTTACTTGCGCACTTGGGGCTGTTTGGCGGAAATCAATGTGCCGATCCCCAAAAAGCGTAAGCTTGGACCAAAGACTGTGGACTACGTAAACTTGGGCTACACTAAGAATAGCGTTGGCTATATATTTCTAGTAGTGAAATCTGAGGTAGCTGACCAGAAGGTCGGTACAATTATAGAGTCTAAGGATGCTACATTCTTTGAGGATATTTTCCCCATGAGAGATATGCAAAGCACTTCTAGACTGGAATCTAACGAGACTCCTGAACCTGCCATTCCGATGGAATATTATGAACACATAAGTGATGAAAGCTCCACAGAGGGTGACGAGGAAGCTCCTGTTAGGAGCAAGAGACAGAGGACTACAACGTCTTTTGGTAATGATTTCCTTGTGTACCTCATGGATGATTACACTCCCAGTTCCATTTCAGAAGCTTATGCATCTCTGAATGCTGACTACTGGAAGGATGCGGTCCGTAGCGAGATGGATTCCATCTTGGCTAATTGGACATGGGAGATCACTGATCGTCCTTATGGTTGTAAACCATTAGGATGTAAGTGGTTGTTCAAGAAGAAGCTTAGGCCCGATGGTACTGTTCAGAAGTACAAGGCTAGGCTTGTGGCCAAGGGTTATACCCAGAAAGAAGAAGAGGATTTCTTTGACACTTACTCACCTGTGGCTAGAATGACAACCATTCAAGTGCTACTCTCTTTGGCTGCCTCGCATGGTCTTCTTGCTCACCAGATGGACGTTAAGACGGCTTTCCTTAACAGAGAGCTCGACAAGGAAATTTACATGCAACAGCCAGATGGCTTTGTAGTAAATGGTCAGGAAAGAAAGGTGTGCAAGCTAGTGAAATCCTTGTATGGCCTGAAACAAGCGCTTAAGCAATGGCATGAGAAGTTCAACACTACTCTGGCATCTACTGGCTTTGTTGTTAATGAAGTTGATAAATGTGTATACTATCACAATGATGGGAGCGAAGGAGTTATACTCTGTCTGTATGTCGATGACATACTTATATTTGGGACCCACCTCAAGGTCATTGAGGAGGTCAAGGCTTTTCTATCTCATAAATTTGTGATGAAAGACCTGGGAGTGGCTGATGTTATCTTGAACATCAAGCTACTGAGAAATTTCGAGGGTGGAATTACACTTTTCCAATCCCACTATGTTGAGAAGATTTTGAGCCGTTTTGGATATTCGGACTACAAACCTTCTACAACACCATATGATCCTAGCCCGCGGATTCGAAACTTCGAAGGCATGACTGTAGATCAATTGAGATATTCCCAAGTGGTTGGTTCACTGATGTACCTAGCATGTGCTACTCGTCCTGACATCTCATTTGATGTGTGCAAACTGAGCCAATTTGTTTCCAATCTGGGAGATGTGCATTGGCATGCTGTTGAGCGAGTGATGTGTTACTTGCAAGGTATTGCGAACCATGGAATTCACTATTCTAGGTACCCGACGGTACTTGAGGGGTATAGTGATTCGAATTGGATCTCTGATGCTGATGAGATGAAACCCACAAGTGGACATGTCTTCACACTTGGTGGTGGTGTTGTTTCCTGGAAGTCTTGCAAGCAGACGATCTTAACCAGGTCGACTATGGAAGCAGAAATCACAGCATTAGAGACATCCTACATCGAATCGGAATGGCTTCGAGAGCTTTTGATGGATTTGTCGGTGGTTGATAAACCAGTGCCGGCTGTCCTTATAAACTATGACAATCAAATGGTGATTTCCAAGGCTAAGAGTTCAAAGGACAACATGAAATCCACAAAGCACATAAGAAGAAGATTGAAATCTGCCAGAAAATCAAGAAACTCCGGAGTAATAGCGTTGGATTATATCCATACGGCTAAGAATCTGGCAGACCCTTTTACTAAAGGGCTATCACGGATTGTGATTGAAAATGCATCGAGGGAGATGGGTATGAGACCCACGTAAGTTGCCATGGGGGTAACCCAACCTATGTGATCGGAGATCCCCCTGAGTTAGGACCTGGGAAAACAATCCAGCGGTCAACTGAGGAGAGTATTATTAATTATCCCACTCCATTTGAGATGCAATAATACTCTCAATTCTGTAAAGCAGGCTGACTTTCGTATTAATGTGTTCCAAAGCTTATGTAAGCAAGATGCTAACCTACAGAGCATTCTTTGGAGGAACACACCTATGTGAGCCCGAATGCTGGTCACAGTCTATGAGATTGGGTGATCTCTAGGAAGCTCATGAGAAGGTACGGAGTATGACTAATAAGCTCCACCCGTGGGGTTTAGCCTTCGGAAGCCACGTATCAGCTGACAATAGGTGAAACTTCTGCTCACCAAACTGACAATTCAAGGCATAATCCATTGTTCAGTTGTGAAGAAGTCTAATCATGTTACTCTAGGTGGAAGTTCAACTTAACAGTCTCTGAGGGAGTCCTGGATTAAGCGGTCATCGGACAGCCGGACTATATACATCGTCCGGACTATTGGGCTATGAAGATACAAGATAGAAGACTTCATCTCGTGTCCGGATAGGACTCTCCTTTGCGTGGAAGGCAATCTTGGCTATTCAGATATGAAGATTCCTTTCTCTGTAACCGACTTTGTGTAACACTAGCCCCCTCCGGTGTCTATATAAACCGAAGGGTTTAGTCCGTAGGACGAGAACAACAATCATAATCATAGGCTAGCTTCTCGGGTTAGCCATTACCATCTCGTGGCAGATCAACTCTTGTAATACTCATATCATCAAGATCAATCAAGCAGGAAGTAGGGTATTACCTCCATAGAGAGGGCCCAAACCTGGGTAAACATCGTGTCCCACGCCTCCTGTTACCATTAGCCTTAGATGCACAGTTCAAGACCCCCTACACGAGATCCGCCAGTTTTGACACCGACATTGGTGCTTTCCTTGAGAGTTCCACTGCGTCGTCATCATAAGGCTTGATGGCCCCTTCAACCGTCTACAACAACGCAGTCCAGGGTGGGAGCTTTCTCCCCGGATAGATCTTCGTATTCGGCGGCTTCGCACTGCGGGCCAACTCGCTTGGCCATCTGGAGCAGATCAACAGCTACGCCCCTGGCCAGAAGGTCAGGTTTGGAAGCTTGAACTACACCGCCGACATCTGCGGAGACTTGATCTTCGACGGATTCGCACCCTGCAGCCACGATGAACATGACCTAAATCTGTCATCAGACCACGCGCAGGAGATAGTGCATGTAACCGCTTTGGCCCTAGATCCATAGCAGATTGCACCCTCTGAGGATGGGAGGCTTAACCCCGCCACGGAGGCCGCAGACTCAACGGCACTAGAGCCGAACACAGATCTGACCCCCAATGAGGCATGTGTCATCGGAACTTCAGACTCGTTTCCGGTCATAAGTTTCGAACCGCGTGTATCCGCGCCCATCGAATCCGGCTGGGCGCCGATCTTGGAGTTCAGCTCCGCGGACATTTTCCAACACTCCCCCCTAGGTGACGTGTTAAACTCATTGAAATCTCTCTCCTTGTCAGAAGATTCAGGGCCGAACTATGTCCGGCTTGAGTGGGAAGCGGACGATGAAGAACTTCGTTACCCACCCACCACCCACTTGATAGACTTGGTCGACATGCTTGATTTCGACTCCGAAGACATCGACGGTATGGACGACGATGCCGGAGAAGAACAGGAACCACCGCCCGCAGGGCGCTGGACAACCACCTCCTCATATGACATATACATGGTGGATACACCCAAAGAAAACAATGGCGATTACAAAAAGGATCCAGTTGAGGATAGGCCTCCTGAGAAGCAGCCGAAGCACCAATGTCAGCGGGGCCACTCTAAACCGCGCCATGGTCAAAATAGCGATACCGGCAAAAGAGAGAATAACACTCCGGATGACGCTGAAGACAATAAAGACCTTGCAGACCCAGCAAATGGAGCAGGACGAGCAAGGAGACGGCAAACACAGTCCGGGTCCGCTGTCCGATCATAGCGATGCCAAAGACACCAATTATCAACCTGTCTCCGAAGAGGAGATCAGTCTGGATGATGATGCATTCATCATCCCGGAGAAACACTTGGAACAAGAGTGCCTCCACGAGAGGCTTATCGCCACCGCAAGGAGCTTGAAGAAGCAGAAGCAATGGCTTAAAGCTGCACAGGATACGCTCAATGATAGATGGAACGAAGTGCTCGACATTGAGGAAAAATACGGCGGTAATCACCAAACAAAGAGCTATCCCAAACGCAAACTGCTGCCCGAATTTGACGACGAGGCTATTGCGCCCATACCGTCGAATAACAATATGGCCGATGAACCAGACCGACCACCTCATGGTCAAGACAGAGCGGCTAACAATGCCACACTCAAACCCGCACCCCCTCCCCATACAGGAAGGGAGGTCGCATCCCAGTACCAGAAACACGATTTACATGAAGACCTGGACAAAAAGGGCGGCAGAACCAGGTCCATCCATGGATCCAGGGAACGTGTTCCCGCACAGGATCATGGCTATCAAACCAAATATTCCGGTCACTTACTAGTTCGGAACCAACACCAAACACTACAACTGTCGGACCCACGCCACGACACAGCCAAATATAGGGGTGCTGCACACCCCCTGTGCTTCACCGATGAGGTGCTGGATCATGAATTTCCAGAAGGGTTTAAACCCGAGAATATCGAGGCATACAATGGAATGACAGACTCTGTGGTCTGGATAGAAGACTTTATTCCTCAAATCCACATGGCTCGCGGAGACGATCTCCACGCCATCAAATACCTACCCCTCAAGCCAAAAGGACCAGCTCGTGACTGGCTGAAAAGCCTCCCTGAAAATTCCATTGGAAGCTGGGAAGAACTTGAGGAAGCTTTCAGGAAAAAAATTCAAGGGACCTATGTCCGACCTCCGGACGGAGACGATCTAAGTCACATAACCCAACAACCCGGAGAGTCAGCACGTAAGCTTTGGAACCGATTTCTCACTAAGAAGAACCAAATCGTCGACTGTTCGGACGCCGAAGCCTTAGCAGCTTTCAAACATAGTGTCCGGGACGAATGGCTAGCCAGACACCTCGGCCAGGAAAAGCCAAGGACAATGGCAGCCCCAACTACACTCATGACCCGCTTTTGTGCGGGAGAGGACAGCTGGTTAGCTCGTAGCAGCACCAGCGATCCTGGCACATCCAAAGTCAGGGATGGCAATGGAAAACCACGACGCAGTAAACACCGAATTCAGGGGCTCTAGACCCGGTCAACGAAAAATTCATTTAAAGGCAGCAGAGATGGTCCATCCAGCCTAGATAAAATTCTAGACAGGTCCTGCCAGATTCATGGCACCCCCGATAAACCAGCTAATCACACCAACAGAGAATGTTGGGTCTTCAAGCAGGCCGGCAAGCTCAACGCCAAACACAAAGGGAAGGGACCACAAACCAAAGACGAGGACGAATCTTGCCAACCGAATACGGGGGGACAGAAGAAATTTCCACCGGAGGTTAAAACAGTGAACATGATTTATGTCACTCATATCCCAAAGAGGGAGCGCAAACGCGCACTCCGAGATGTATATGATGTAGAGCCAGTCGCCCCCAAATTCAACCCATGGTCGGCCTGTCCGATCACCTTTGATCGCAGGGATCATCCGACTAGTATCCGTCACGGGGGTTTGGTTGCCTTACTGCTCGACCCAATAATCGATGGATACCACCTCACCTGAATCCTCATGGACGTCGGTAGTAGTCTCAATTTTATTTATCAGGACACTGTCCGTAAGATGGGTATAGACCCGTCAAGAATCAAGCAAAGTAGCACTACCTTTAAAGGAGTAATACCAGGCATACAGGCCCGCTTCATGGGCTCTCTAACATTGGACATTGTATTCGGCTCCCCCGATAACTTTCCAAGCGAAGAGCTAATCTTCGACATTGCTCCATTCTGAAGTGTCTATCACGCACTACTCGGAAGAACGGCATTCGCTCGTTTCAATGCAGTCCCGCATTAAACTTATCTCAAACTCAAGATGCCTGGACCATGTGGCGTTATCACGGTCAGCGGAAATATGGAGCGTTCTCTTCGTACAGAAGAATACGCGGCGTCTCTAGTAGCTGAAGCACAAAGTGGCTTTTTTAAGCCGAGCAGCTCATTGGTCTTCAAGACCGCGGAAATAGCTAAACGTGTTAGACGCACACCTAAGTGTAGCAACTCAGATAAACCTGAGCTCGTTTAGCAGCCCTGCCCCCATAGAACGCCCCATAAGACTGTACATGTTTTCCCATATACATAAATATACACTCAAATTCCTTGAGTGGCGCCGGGGGCACCCTGCATGCAAAAAGTCCATAGTTCGGCCTGACCCTATTTGGACTCAAGAAGCTACATTTCACGGTTCATTAAAACAAACCAACTTTACTCACGGCCATACCAGATTCTTTCACCTAGTTCTTTCTTTTTTACGGATGGCCATCATGATATACCCTTCAAGGACATTGCACAACAGAGACAAAGGCGCAGACGTGCAGTAGCGCCCCGTTTTAAGATTTCTTTTTAGATTAAGAGCCTGTGTAAACCTTTTTTTATTATTCTTGTTGTTTCACACTTTCCTCGCACGTAAAACGCCCAGGAAAGATATCGGCATTATTTGCGAGCATACGATTCGCCGTACTAAAATAGATGTTATAGAAGCAACCAGCAGTGTGTTTTGAGATCTATGCTCCCACCAGAGGCGCTCTCCCCTCACGCCGGATTGCCGCACATGCCTTGAATTCAGGGTTCATTACCGGGGGATGTATTCTGCCCGGCATATGTTGAAAAGTCTGAATACCTTCGGGAGTGTTCGGCGTCGCAAGTTTGGCCTTATATGCATCAGCTCCGAATCATGTCTTTGGTCAATAGTTGGGTTTCCCCGGCTCCTGTGCTTGCTACCTTACATTCCGCTCTATCGACTAAGGTGGTAAAGGGAGAACTACTGCGATTGTGCCTGGTTCATCCGGATGAGCACCTAAGTAGAGAAAGCCAAAAACTGACTGTCATGATAAGGCGAGAGCTGGTCAACCACTCGATGACTCAGCGGAATCTTCGCGATTCCTCCGCATTAATGAAGGACCGGTTTCCCGGTCACGTATGTAAACACACCGTATTCGGATAAACGTGGACATACCAGGGGCTATATAGTAGCCCCACCGTCAAACTCCTATGGCTAAGTGAAAGTGTTAATGCTCTATAGTCTGATTGCCTAGTTCACCAAACTAACACCTCCTTAACGGACCAAGATGTTGGGTCAAGTGTGATCAAGTGCTTTTCTGAACACCCCCGCATTATACACGAGGGGGCTGAAGCCGACGGCTGCAAACTTTCGGGTTATATACATATATACATAAACGGCCGCACATGAGGCACTAAAATACTTTACGAGAAAAAGTATAAACAAAGCCTTTATTATCCTAAGCATTGTTTTTACAAATCGGATACATGTTACTCGAACATAATAGTTTTCGAGCACTGACCCTCTATCAAGCGGGCACCCTCTAAGACTTCTTCAAAATAGTGCTCTGGCGTGTCCTGACCCTCGGGTGGACCCCTTGTTGCAATATCAGTGGCCTTCATCTTCGTCCAGTACGTCTTCACACGGGCGAGGGCCATCCGTGCACCTTCTATGCATGTTGACCGCCTGACAGTGTCGATATGCAACACCGCACAAACAAGTCTTTGCACCAACCAAAAATAACTATTCGGACTCGGTTCCCCAAGCCACAGCCGGTCCACGACAGCCTTCATGGCAAGTTCGGATATCCTGTGTAGCTCAGCCCATTCGGCCATCTGCTCGTTCAACAGTAGCTGGCGCCTTGGCATGCTAAACTGTGACCAGAAAAGTCTTTCCGCTTCATGGCCTTCTTGGGCTTGGAAAGACTGTGTCGCATCAGCAACACTCTTCGACAAGTCCAAATATGCGTCCAGAGAACTCCACATTTGATCAAGCGGGGCATACTTTGGATCACCGAATTTAGTTCGCAATAAAAAGGGCTTCCCAGCCGCAATCTCCCCGGCTTGCCGGAGCTCCTACCGAGCCGCTCTGCCTCTGACCGAGTTTCCATTGCCGCTTGTAAGGCCTTCTCAAGGTCAGCCATTTTTGCTTGGCTCTCTTTCTCGAGAAGTTCATATCGGCTAGCGGCATCCCTTAGCTCAAGCGCCATGTTGGATATTCTCTCCTCACTTAGGCAATGAGCAACATGTTCGGCTTTTAATTCACCAACTGCCTTCTAGGCAGCCGTGTTGCTTATCCTGGCTTGCCCCTTGGCCCAGGCAAGCTCAGCCCGAAGGGTCTCCACGGCGGCAGCACCATCTGCAGTTAAGCATATTATAAAGTCCAGCATCATGCTCCTATTTATACTTACTGACTGCCCCAAAGACATACCTTGCACCTCTTCGAGCCGCTTGTTCACGAGAATGATGTCATCATCTGCCACATCATGTTGCCGCTTCAGTTCGGCAAACTCGGTAGCCCGAGCAGTTGCCGGGGCTGCAGCCGCCTCTATACAACTTGGCAAAATTCTTCCATGGGCTTATTTATCTTTTTTTATCCCCTGATCACCCCGTTTGGATGGCAACGAGAGTCTCAGGGGCTACTATCTATATAGAGTGCACCTTGCATTTACAGTACAATTAAAAAACGTTACATTACGTACCTCAAAGCCTCTTAGCAGGCTCGTAAAAGCTTCATTCAATCCGCCTTTTGCGAACGAAATTTTCTCAATCACCGTACCCATTAAGGTATGATGTTCCTCTGAGACAGGCGCTTGCCGTAGAAGGCCCGTCAATGTATCCGGCTGTATATAGGATAGTCCGGGGATTTTATTGTTGGTCTCTCTAGGAGCCGAACACCCCGAACCTCGGGTGGCCAAAGAGTCACCTTCAGGCCTTGTCCTCCTTTGCGTATTGGTAGAGATCCTCCGAGACGACACCTCGGGGTCATCCGCCTTATGTGGCGGGGAAGTATGAGGAGGAGTTTTGCTCTCCATCATCTCCGGTATAAGATCCCCCGAGGACGAAGATTTTTGAGGAAGGCTACAGGCCGAACTGCAAAACATGCGTCTCAAATATTACCCTCACAAAACAGGAAAAGAATGGGGTGTGCTATAAAACACCCTTGTTCACTTACGATTCGGCTAAAGGCTGGCCCCCTTGTGGGATTTGTGCGGCAATATTGCCTCCTGAGTCAGGGCCCCCTAATAGGGATTTCTTCCCTCGCTTGGAAACCTCTTTCTTCAAGTATTTGGGGGCTGCTCTTTGCTTCCCGTGGTGGAGGGAATATTAGATTCTCCTCCCCGTTCATCCTTTGACACGGGAGTTCCAATTTCCCCGGATGCGGTGCGTGACATACCTCCGGTATGGAGGCCACTTTTGACCTCCCCACTCCTCTCCTTGTCCTCTCCCGATAGTACTTGATAAGGTGCACGAGCTAGCATCCTGGTTAATACCGGATCCACTGAATCTTTGGGAAGAGGGGTTGAACACCTGATCATCTCCGCCTTCTTTATCTAGCCCTGGTCGAGGATGGTTTTTTGGAGTATTGTTATGAGAAACATAACGGAAATATGTTTGGTGGTTAAATGCTTACCGGAGTATCTGGATGGTTGCAGTCAAGGTGTGTGTCCTCCGTAGTGTCCGAACACTTTCTTCGTGATCCGAAGATCAATTTATACATCACTTCGAGCGTCATTCTGAAGAAGTGCTGAATGGTTTGCGGTCCTTCTGGACTGAACTCCCACATACGGAGAGGCCGTCGCTGGCATGGTAGGACCCGATGGACTAGCATTACTTGGATTACTTTGACAGGACTGATGTCCTTCTTGATAAGATCTTCAATGCGGCTTTGCAATGTACGCACTTCATCAAGCGATCCCCAGTCCAGCACCTTGTTGACCCACGATGCAAGCTGTGGCGGAGGACCAGATCGGAAGGCAGGTGCAGCCGCCCACTTTCTCCCACAGGGCGCTGTAATATAAAACCACTCCTGTTGCCATAGGTCGCAAGCTTCCAGGAAGGAACCCTTTGGCCATAAAACATTGGTAAAATTGCTTATTATAGCACCTCCGCACTCCGCGTGTCTCCCGTCGATTATCTTCGGCTTCACATTGAAGGTCTTGAGCCATAAGTCGAAGTGTGGGGTGATACGGAGGAAGGCCTATCACACGACAATGAATGACGAGATGTGAAGGAAGGAGTCCGGAGCTAGATCATGAAAATCTAGCCCGTAATAGAACATGAGCCCTCTAACGAAGGGATGAAGACCAAAGCCTAGCCCTCAGAGGAAGTGAGAGATAAACACGACCCTCTCATTGGATCTGGGAGTAGGGATAATGTGCCCTTGAGCAGGAAGCATGTGAAGAATTTCCGCAGTCAAGTACCTTGCCTCCCTAAGCTTCATGATGTCCTCCTCTGTGACAGAAGAGGTCGTCCACCGGACTTGAAGGCTGGATCCGGACATGGTCGGAGGTCCGAAGCGCTTGGGCTAAACCTTGGGTGTTGGAACTCGAGGTGGGAGGAGGAGAGGATTAGCATGGAAATAAAAAGACAGGTCTTGGCCTCTTTATAAAGAGGATGAATATCAAACGTCCCCTACGCGGCCTTTGAAACTTGCCTATTCCCGAGGAACCATACCAACAGAACGATTGGGTTATCCACGCCTGTATTGGTGAAGAATCCCATAATAAGGGGACATGATCTCTGCTTTGACAAGACATGCAAATAAAACCGCCTCGCGAAACATGGAGTAGCAGGTTGGAAAAATGGTTTGACTAATGATCGGGTCACGGCGTGATGTCACGCTATGGAAAAGTTGTCAGCAGATTGGACTCGTGAACTATCATGCTCTCTACGGCGGTATGTGGAATTTGTTTTGCAGAGCCGGACACGATTCTTGTGGTCAAGATCTACTTTGAAGTATTCGGAGAAGGAACCCATCTTGCAATGCCGAAGACAATTTGCGCGCCGGACTCATCACCATTGAAGCCTGGTTCAGGGGCTACTGAGGGAGTCCTGGATTAAAGGGTCCTCGGACAGCTGGACTATATACATCGGCCGGACTGTTGGGCTATGAAGATACAAGATAGAAGACTTTGTCCCGTGTCCGGATGGGACTCTCCTTTGCGTGGAAGGCAAGCTTGGCGATTAGGATATGAAGATTCTTTTCTCTGTAACCGACTTTGTGTAACCCTAGCCCCCTCCGATGTCTATATAAACCAGAGGGTTTAGTCCGTAGGACGAGAACAACAATCATAATCATAGGCTAGCTTCTAGGGTTAGCCATTATGATCTCGTGGTAGATCAACTCTTGTAATACTCATATCATCAAGATCAATCAAGCCGGAAGTAGGGTATTACCTCCATAGAGAGGGACCGAACCTGGGTAAACATCGTGTCCCCCGCCTCCTGTTACTATTAGCCTTAGACGCACAGTTCGGGACCCCCTACCCAAGATCCGCCGGTTTTTACACCGACAGTCTCCACTGAAATTTCTGATATATCAAACATTGCTTGGAACAGTTGAGAAACTTATGTGCCTCGAGATCTGGTGGGGGATTGATGGATTATGGATGGGCTTAGGCCCATATAAGACACTAAATCCCTGGTTAATCTTGAGGCCCATGTATAAGATGGCAGGTTTTGGGAAGTTTAGTCCCACCTTGCTAGTTGAGGAGAGTTGAGACCCCTTTATAAGGCCTGCTCTACCACTTGCCATTGGGAGCTTGGGAAGAGGACTGGTACAGGCGCGCTCCTCCTCCTCCGCCGCCTGCCTCGCCACGCCTCGCCTTGCCTAGTCATGACATGCGTGCGCCGCGAGTTGCGGGAATGAGCCGAGCCGAAGCTTATTTTTGCCACTCAAGAACGGATTAATTAATTAGGGATTAATGAACGAGTCACTAACAAGTGGGCCACGGTCTGAGACGTTGGACTGTGGGCTGACTTGTGTTGCCGGGATTCATTGACTCCCTTGCCGGGAGTGCGATCCTTCTCTTGTGTTGCTGGGATTCGTCGACACCCTCGCTAGGAGTGTGACCCTTCTCTGACTCCCTTGCCGGGAGTGCGTCCACTCGGTTGTGGGCCTCCGCCCAGGCCCACGACTTCCTACCCGACGGCCTATATAAGAAGGCTCTGCCCAGTGGAGTGACCTAGTTCGGTTCACTCATTGCCTCTTGTGTAACCTAGCCGTCATCTACTGTTCCTTGCTCTATGCTACCTCCAGCGACTCCATCCCGGCGACCACATGCACGGTTGGTCGGGAGAGCAGGTGCCTCCGGAACCCTGCCATTCGAGATCTTACCCGGGAGATCGGCAATAAGGTTTTTGGCGACCGTCTCGACGCGACTGCTCCCGATATGTCCCCAACTCCGTTCGCCTCTGCTTCCACTACATCCCCTGCATTGACACCATGGCCAATGACGCCGACACGAAGAAGAAGGCTAGGAATGACGCCGAGGCTACTGCCGCTGCCGCCACATTGGCCTGGCCAACCGGAGGGTATGATCTGTTCATCCCTTATTTACTCGTACTTGTACTAGCCGTATATGTGCTGCTCATATATGGTTCGCTTCTATGTTCTGTACGTGCTAGTATGCTTAGGTATCGCTATGAGATGCATATCAGTTATTCCATGCTTACTGTATACTCGTGGATTAGATTAATCGAGAAAGTGCCAATATTTCCAACAATCCAAAAACCTTATATTAGGCACTTTTCGAATCATGGCTTCGCCGCCACTCTGAAACCGGAAAAGTTTACTGGAATGCATTTTAAGCGTTGGCAGACGAGGACTACCTTGTGGCTCACAGCAATGAACGTGTTCTGGGTTGGTGGTGTGTCTCCCACGGTAACGATTGCTCCTGAATAGGAGAATGCGTTTAGGAAGGCAACCACCATCTTTGTGGGAGCCGTTCTTACTGTGAGCAGAGACAAGCTAGTCGACGCATATATCCATATGCGTGTTGCCAAGAATTTGTGGGATGCGCTCGAAGCTAAGTTCAGCGCAACCGATGCTGGCAGTGAGTTGTAATCCATGGAGCAGTTCCATGATGACAGGATGGTTAATAACTGTCATGTATTGGATCAGGCTCATGAGATACAATGCATTGCTAAGGAGCTGGAGCTCCTGGAGTGTGAGTTACTGGACAAGTTTGCCGTGGGTTGCATTATTGCAAAACTCCCTCCTAGATGGAGGAACTTTGCTACTTCTCTCAGGCACTTGAGACGTGAATTCTCTGTTGAGGATGTCATCGGTCATCTGAGTGTTGAGCAGAACTTGAGAGCAAAGGACTCACACGTGAAAGTGGCAGAGGGTTTTTCTAGCACCAATGTGGTGCAGAAGAACTTCCACAAGTTCAAGGGAAAGAACTCTATCCAGCAGAATACTACCTTTAAGAAGAAGGGTAAGAAGAAAGATGAAAAGAGAGATGGCTGCTTTACTTGTGGTTCAGAGGAACATTGGGCAAACAAGTGCCCAAACAAGTACAAGAAGCCAACACGGGACTCCAAGTCTGTGAATGTCACTCTGAGCAACAATGATGTGGCATCTGGGTATGGTAATCTGTTTACCATACTTTCAGTTTGTCAACCACCGATTGGTGGGTTGACACTGGGGCCAATATTCATGTGTGTGATGATGTGTCTTTGTTTTCTTCTTACCAGCTCACATGAGATTGCTCCATCCTGATGGGGAACGGCTCGCATGCTTCTGTTCATGGTGTTGGCACGGTAGATCTGAAGTTTACTTTAGGAAAGATCGTGCAACTGAAGAACGTGCAGCATGTCCCTGCCATCAAGAAGAATCTTGTTAGTGGCTCCCTTCTATGTAAAGAAAGGTTTAAGTAAGTATTTGAGTCCAACAAATTATTCGTATCTCGGTATGGGCTATTTGTTGGAAAAGGATATGATTGTGGTGGTTTGTTCCGCCTTTCCCTGGCGGGTTTCTGTAATAAAGTCGTGAACCAAATTCATTCTAATGTGAATGAATGTGAGGTTTGGCATTCACGTCTTTGTCACATAAATTTTGGTTGTATGACGCGGCTAGCTAAGATGAATCTAATCCCAAGTTTCACTTTAGCCAAAGGCTCTAAGTGCCATGCATGTGTGCAAGCAAAGGAACCTCGTAAGCCTCACAAGCCTGCGAAGGAGAGACACGTGGCACCACTAGAGCTCATATATTCAGATCTCTGTGAGATGAATGGTGTGTTGACTAAAGGTGGAAAGAAATACTTCATGACTTTGATTGATGATTCCACTAGATTCTGTTACGCGTATTTGTTAAATACAAAGGATGAGGCTCTTCACTACTTTAAAATCTATAAGGCTGAAGTTGAGAATCAACTTGAGAAGAAAATAAAATGAGTCTGGTCTGATCATGGTGGAGAGTACTTTTCTAGTGAGTTTGATTTATTTTGTGTGGAACATGGTATTATTCATGAAAGGACGCCTCCCTATTCACCCCAGTCAAACAGGGTTGCCGAAAGGAAAAACCATACTCTAACAGATTTGGATAACGCCATGTTAGATACATCGGGTTTATCCAAGGCATGGTGGGGGAAGGCTGTATTGACATCATGTCATGTCCTGAATAAAGTTCCCGCGAAGGATAATGAGACTACTCCCTATGAGCAATGGGAAAAGAAAAGAACTACCCTCTCTTACTTGCGCACTTGGGGCTGTTTGGCGAAAGTCAAT
Organism: Triticum dicoccoides; assembly: GCF_002162155.2. Classification (NCBI taxonomy): domain Eukaryota; kingdom Viridiplantae; phylum Streptophyta; class Magnoliopsida; order Poales; family Poaceae; genus Triticum; species Triticum dicoccoides. The sequence continues at coordinate 76,009,660 of NC_041383.1, forward strand.
GTGCCGATCCCCAAAAAGCGTAAGCTTGGACCAAAGACTGTAGAGTGCGTTAATTTGGGCTACCACTACAAGAAATATGTCAACTAGTGACCTTCTGCTAGTGACCCTGGAAGAATTGGTCTTGACCTATGACCGTTTGAGACCAATTCGTCAAAAGCTATTCGAGGGGCTCCAAACCCTAAACCATTGCGACCATTTTGGTCAGAAAGGTCGTAATTTCCTTACACGAAATGGTCATAATGCCAACAACGATGGTCCGTTGCCTTATTTCTAGTTGTTAACGATCAATATAGTGTTGGAAATATGCCCTAGAGGCAATAATAAAATGGTTCTTATTGTATTTCTTTGTTCATGATAATTGTCTATTATTCATGCTATAATTGTATTGACCGGAAACCGCAATACATGTGTGAATACATAGACCACAACATGTCCCTAGTGATCCTCTAGTTGACTAGTTCGTTGATCAACAGATGGTCATGGTTTCCTGACCATGGACATTGGATGTCATTGATAACGGGATCACATCATTAGGAGAGTGATGTGATGGACAAGACCCAATCCTAAGCATAGCACAAGATCGTGTAGTTCGTTTGCTAAAAGCTTTTCTAATGTCAAGTATCATTTCCTTAGACCATGAGATTGTGCAACTCCCGGATACCATAGGAATGCTTTGGGTGTGCCAAACGTCACAATGTAACTGGGTGGCTATAAAGGTGCGCTACGGGTATCTCCGAAAGTGTCTGTTGGGTTGGCACGAATCGAGACTCGAATTTGTCACTCCGTGAGACGAAGAGGTATCTCTGGGCCCACTCGGTAATGCATCATCATAATGAGCAAAGTGACTAAGTAGTTAGTCACGGGATCATGCATTACGGAACGAGTAAAGTGACTTGCCGGTAACGAGATTGAACAAGGTATTGGGATACCGACGATCGAATCCCGGGCAAGTAACATACCGATTGACAAAGGGAATTGCATACGGGATTGCTTGAATCCTTGACATCATGGTTCATCCGATGAGATCATCATGGAACATGTGGGAGCCAACATGGGTATCTAGATCCCGCTATTGGTTATTGACCGGAGAATGTCTCGGTCATGTCTGCATGGTTCCCGAACCCGTAGGGTCTACACACTTAAGGTTCGGTGACGCTAGAGTTGTTATGCGAAATAGTATGTGGTTGCCGAAGGTTGTTCGGAGTCCCGTATGAGATCCCAGACATGACGAGGAGCTCCGGAATGGTCTGGAGGTGAAGATCGGTATATTGGACGAAGGGTATTGGAGTCCGGAATTGTTCTGGGGGTACCAGGTGATGACCAGCGTGTCCGGAAGGGGTTTCGGAGGTCCCGACAAGCGTTGGGGAGCCCTATGGGCCAAGGGGAGAGTGCACATCAGCCCACTAAGGGGCCGAGCGCCCCTCCCACCCCATCTCACGTAACCAGGAGAGGTGGGGGCGCCACCCCTAGGGCAGCCGCCCCTCCCGGCTTGGGGGGCAAGTTTCCTAGGGGGTGGGGGCGCCCAAACCCATCTAGGGTTTCCCCTGTGGCCGCCGCCCCTCCCCTAGGGAACCCTAGGGCACCTCCCCCTCCTCCCTTCCCCCTATATATAGTGAGGGAGAGAGAGGGCAGCCGCACCCTTCCCCTTGGCGCAGCCCTCTCCCTCCTCCAACACCTCCTCCTCCTCTGTAGTGCTTGGCGAAGCCCTGCCGGAGAACCACAAGCTCCATCACCACCATGTCGTCGTGTTGTCGGAGTTTTCCCTCAACTTCTCCTCTCCCCTTGCTGGATCAAGAAGGAGGAGACGTCCTCGGGTTGTACGTGTGTTGAACGCGGAGGCACCGTTTTTCGGTGCTTAGATCGGATTCGGCCGCGATCTGAATCGCTTTGTGTCCGACTCCACCGACCGCGTTCTTGCAACGCTTCCGCTTAGCGATCTTCAAGGGTATGAAGATGCACTCCCTCTCCCTCTCTCTCTCTCATTGCTAGTCTCTCCATAGATTGATCTTGGTGATGTGTAGAAATTTTTTAATTTCTGCTATGTTCCCCAACATATAGATGGTCATAGCCTTGTAAATTATGGTGGGTTGCGATGACTAGGCGCCATCTCATCAGTTTTGCCTATGTGTCATGTCCATGTGTCAATTTTTGCCCTAGGTTGTGAAGCAACCTATATTTCCGTTATTCCAAAAATTCCCAAAAAATTCTCATAAATTGTTTGGATCATATCTTCATCAAATATGTCAAAAACCTTCCTTGCCTAGTTCAAAAAAAATTAAAAAATATTCATTTTCATATTCTGTTCAGAGCAGCACTTTGTGAAGGATTTATATATTCTTGATTTCCCTAAAAAAATTTGAAGACATTCTTCTTAGTATATGATCATCCTCACCCAAAACTCATGCCCATTGGCCATGTGCATTTCCCGTACCGCTAATCAAACACTTGGCTGCTAATTCATGTTTGAGCATAGTTCGGTCTCCTCATGAGCATCTTATGTTATAATTTTCTTTATAGCACCTACATGGGTAGTGCCCAACCCACTAGACATTCCTAGTCCGCCCAGAACGCATGGCAACACCACGGTCACGCGGTGACCACGCGATGGGCATGCGAGCTTACGCACTCTACAATTGGGGCCCTCGGCCACCGTCCACCAAACCATGTATTTCTAATTAAATATGTACTTATGTACCTAGAAATGATTTTTGGAAAAAATAAAGAGCAAACTATGAGGCAGCTGCAGTTCAAATTTGACCCGCTTCCTACTGAATCGGCGGGAATTTGTCTTTTTCACCACAGGTGGATCAAAACTTTTGACACCCAACCATTTTGTCAATTGTGCATTAAATATGGCCTAGTATTTTATAAAATTGATTAGGTCCAATTTTGCAACGAATATATGGTGGGTCCTTCACAAAAAAACTCATTTTGGGAACTCTAAAAAATGGAAAATGAATTTTTCGTCCAAAGAAAATGAAAACTTCCTTAGGCAACATTGTTTGTCATTCCAAGATGCACCCTTTTACACGATATGAGGTAATTTAAACAGACTATGTCATGAATGTGGCCATAAGATTGATCATCTGACTTGAAGGCCTTGAATCTTCACACATGATAGCTCATTTCTGAGAACACTTTTTTAAAATAATTACCATATTACAAGTTTATTATTTTTTCTGGAAACTTGGTCACATATAATGACACAATACGGAGGTTTTCCAATTTTTTGATATTTTTTTTTAAAATTTTTATGTCTGTTTCAAAATGCGGTCAAAACCACAAGCATGACCATTCCTAGCTAGTGGTTGAATCTTGGATATTTTTTGGTGTTTCTATGATCAAATAGATATGTATGTACCTAGAAATGATTTTTGGAAAAAATAAAGAGAAACTATGATGCAGCTGCAGTTCAAATTTGACCCGCTTCCAAGTGAATCGGCAGAAATTTGTCTTTTTCACCAAAGATGGATCAAAACTTTTGAAACCCAACCATTTGGTCAATTGTGCATTAAATATTTCCTAGTATTTTGTAAAATTGATTAGGTCCAATTTTGCAACAAATATATGGTAGGTCCTTCACAAAAAAACTCATTTTGGGAACTCTAAAAAATGGAAAATGAATTTTTCGTCGAAAGAAAATGAAAACTTCCTTAGGCAACATTGTTTGCCATTCCAAGATGCACCTTTATGCACAATATAAGATCATTTGAACAAACTATGTCATGAATGTGGCCATAAGATTGAGCATTTGGGTTGAAAGCCATGCATCTTCACACTTGATAGCTCGGTTCTGAGAACACTTTTTTAAAATAATTGTTGTATTACAAGTTTATAATTTTTTCTGGTAACTTGGTCACATATAATGACACTGCGAAGGTTTTCCAATTTTTTGATTTTTTTGAATTTTTTATGCCGGTATCAAAATGCGGTCAAAACGGCGGGCATGACCGTTCCTAGCTAGTGGTTGCATGTTGGAAAACTTTTTGAGTTTCTATGATTAAATAGATACTTATGTACCTAGAAATGATTCTTGGAAAAAATAAAGAGCAAACTATGAGGCAGCTGCAATTCAAATTTGACCCGCTTCTAGCTGAATCGGCGGAAATTTTTCTTTTTCACGAGAGGTGGATCAAAACATTTTACACCCAACCATTTGGTTAATTGTGCATTAAATATGTCCTAGTATTTTATAAAATTGATTTGGTACAATTTTGAAACAAATATATGGTAGGTCCTTTAGAAAACAACTCATTTTGGGCACTCGAAAAATGGAAAATGAAATTTCCGTGCAAAGAAAATGAAAACTTCCTTAGGCAACATTGTTTTTCATTCCAATATGCACCCTTGTGCACAATATGAGATCATTTGAACAAACTATGCCATGAATGTGGCCTTAAGATTGAGCATTTTGGTTGAAAGCCATGCATCTTCACACTTGATAGCTCGTTTCTGAGAACACTTTTTTAAAATAATCACCGTATTACAAGTTTATAATTTTTGCTGGTAACTTGGTCACATTTAATGACACAATGTAAAGGTTTTCCAATTTTTTGATTTTTTTTTGAATTTTTTATGCCCGTTTCAAAATGCGGTCAAAACTGTGGGCATGACCGTTCCTAGCTAGTGGTTGAATCTTTGAAAAAATTGTGTTTCTATGATTAAATAGATACTTATGTACCTAGAAATTATTTTTGGAAAAAACAAAGAGCAAACTATGAGGCAGCTGCAGTTCAAATTTGACCCGCTTCCAACTGAATCGGCGGGAATTTGCCTTTTTCACGGGAGGTGGATCAAAACTTTTTACACCCAACCATTTGGTAAATTGTGCATTAAATATGTCCTAGTATTTTAGAAAATTGATTTGGTACAATTTTGAAACAAATATATGGTAGGTCCTTTACAAAAAGACTTATTTTGGGCACTTGAATAGTGGAAAATGAAATTTCCGTCCAAAGAAAATGAAAACTTCCTTAGGCAACATTGTTTGTCATTCTAGTATGCACCCTTGTGCACAATATGAGATCATTTGAACAAACTATGCGATGAATGTGGCCATAAGATTGAGCATTTGGGTTGAAAGCCATGCATCTTCACACTCAATAGCTCGTTTTTGAGAACACTTTTTTTAAATAATTGTCGTATTACAAGTTTATTATTTTACCTGATAACTTGGTCAATGTAATGACACAATGCGAAGCTTTCTAATTTTTTTATTTTTTTATTTTTTATGCCCGTTTCAAAATGCGGTCAAAACGGTGGGCATGACCGTTCCTAGCTAGTGGTTGAATCTTGGAAAAAATTTTATGTTTCTATGATTAAATAGATACTTATGTACCTAGAAATGACTTTTGGAAAAAATAAAGAGCAAACTATGAGGCAGCTGCAGTTCAAATTTGTCTTGGTTCCTCCTGAATCGGCAGTGTTTCGTCTTTTTCACTAGAGGTGGATCAAAAGCTTTTGGTAGCCAACCATTTTGTCAATTGTGCATTGAATATGGCGTAATATTTTATAAAAATGATTTGGTCCAATTTAGCAACAAATATTTGGTAGGTCCTTCACAAAAAAACTCATTTTGGGCACTCGAAAAATGGAAAATGTTATTTTTTGCCATAAAACTCATTTCTCATGACATATTTTTTAAGATATTTATCTTATTTCATGTTTGTTACTTTTCCTGAAAACTTATTCACATTTGGTGACACAATGAGAAGGTTTTTCATTTTCTTTTTGAATTTTCTCAGGTCATAAAATAGTTGATATGATTTTAACACGCTATTTTTAGTCAACTACGAACAATTTAAATGGTCATAATGTGGTACTGCATTCTGATTGGTCCGTGGACATCTCACGCGGATCGTGCATGGAACACCGTCGGATGCTCGCGGATCCAACGGCAGTCCTCGGCCCACCACACTAACCCCAAGCCCACCTAAGCCGAAACCCTAGCTCTACTTGTGGATGTTTTCCATCCACCCCCTTTCTTTCTTTCTCTGCCTCACGCAACACGCACCCACTGTCCAATCTCTCGCTCCTCCTTTCTTTCTCTGCCTGTAACACCCACGATGCGGCTATATCTCTCACGTGTCGAGGCACGACTTAGAGGCATAACCGCATTGTAGGTTTTGTCAGAAGAAGGGTCATCTTCACACAATCCCATGTAATGAACAAGAATGGGATAAAGAGAGTTGGCTTACAATCGCCACTTCACACAAAACATAAATAAATTCATACATCATTCAAAAGACATTCATAGACCGGCTACGGTCAAATCCAAATGAAAAGAAGGTAACCCCAAATGCTAGTTCCCCCATCGTCCCAACTGGGCTCCGCTACTGATCATCTGGAAACGAAACATAGTAACGACCAAGGTCCTCATCAAACTCCCACTTGAGCTCGTTTGCGCCACTTGCACTGGTATCCTCGGCACCTGCATCTGTTTTGGTAGAATCTGTGAGTCACGAGGACTCAGCAATCTCACACCCGCGAGATCAAGACTATTTAAGCTCATGGGTAGGAAAAAGGTAGGGTGGTGGAGCTGCAGCAAGCACTAAGCATATATGGTGGCTAACATACGCAAGTAGGAGCGATAAGAGAAGCAACGCATCGGTCGAGAAGCTAGAAGTGATCAAGAAGTGATCCTGAAACTACTTACATTCATACATAACCCAAACCGTGTTCACTTCCCGGACTCTGCCGAGAAGAGACCATCACGGCTACACACGCGGTTGATGCATTTTAATGAAGTCAAGTGTCAAGATCTCTACAACCGGACATTAACAAATTCCCATCTGCCTCATAACCGCGGGCACGGCTTTCGAAAGATAATACCCTGCAGGGGTGTCCCAACTTAGCCCATCACAAGCTCTCATGGTAAACGAAGGATATACCTTCTCCCAGGAAGACCCGATCAGTCTCGAAATCCCGGTTTACAAGACATTTCGACAATGGTAAAACAAGACCAGCATAGCCGCCCGATGTGCTGACAAATCCCGATAGGAGCTGCACATATCTCGTTCTCAGGGAACAACGGATGGGTCAGCCTACGAGTAAAACCAGCCCTTGAGTTGCCCCGTGGTGGCCCCGCAGTCTTCCCGTTTCGGACCAACACTCGAAGGAGCATTGGCCCGGGGGGTTAAAATAAAGATGACCCTCGGGCTCGCGAAAACCCAAGGGAAAAAGGCTTAGGTGGCAAATGATAAAACTAAGTTTGGGCCTTGCCGGAGGAGTTTTATTCAAAGCGAACTGTCAAGGGCGTCCCATAAATCACCCAACCACGTAAGGAACGCAAAATCAAGGAACATAACACCGGTATGACGGAAACTAGGGTGGCAAGAGTGGAACAAGACACCAGGCAAAAGGCCGAGCCTTCCACCCTTTACCAAGTATATAGGTGCATTAATTAAACAAGAGATATTGTGATATCCCAAAATATCCATGTTCCAACACGGAACAAACTTCATCTTCACCTGCAACTAGAAACACTATAAGAGGGGCTGAGCAAAAGCGGTGACATAGCCAAACACGGTTTGCTAGGGAAGAATGGTTAGAGGCTTGACATGGCAATATGGGAAGCATGATAAACAAGTGGTAGGTAGCGCAAACATAGCGATAGAGCGAACAACTAGCAAAGCAAAGATAGAAGTGATATCGAGGGTATGGTCATCTTGCCTGCAAAGTTCTCAGATTTGTCGAAAGCTTGATCCTCGTTAGCGTACTCAACAGGTTCCTCGTTCACGTACTCGTCTCTCGGCTCTACCCAAAGCAAGAACACAAGCAATGGAACAACAATCAATCATGGTGCAATGCACAAGCAACATGATGCAATACATGGCATGATATGCGAGATGTGATATGCAATAGATATGCGGGCTCCGGAAGGAAAAATGATGAACAAGGCATCAACTTGGCAAACCAAGTATGCAGCTGGAAAGATGAGATGATTTCGGTTGAAATCGATATAAAGATCACCGGAATCGGATGCACGTTTTGCAAATGGCAAGCAAAACAAGAATGACACAAATCTGCGATCAACAGCATGATAGCACTTAGAATACATCAAGAAGCTATGCTACAGCACACCAACATAGCAACAAAGCATATGGCAGTGATCTACAGGAGATGCTTGACAAAATATGAACACTGAGCTACGGCTAAATCACATAATAGCAGGTTCAAACAAGCATGGTAAAAGTGCAAAAGATATCAGCTTCACAGATTTAGTGAAAATACTGAAAATGGCAGAAACAGCATCAGGAAGCAATGTTTAGGGCAAGCAAACATCATGCTATAGGAACATATCATAGAAAATTAAGGCATGGCATGATGCTACTAAATGTATAGAACAAAAGTCCCTTACTGACCATGAGCCAAAAAGGATCATAAGATATGATGGCACCCAAGTGAACATAGCAAGTTTCGTTAACAGATTCAGAAAACAGAGCATGGCATTAGTAGAATTATGAAGGTATCTTTGCGAGCTCGATTCACTTACCACAAGTCATTGCATGAAAAGATAAGCATAGCAACAGCAAGAATACATGTTTATGAAACTAACCAAGTCAAGAACAAGTTCATAGCATGCAAGGATCAACTACAACAACCTTGGCAAAATTGAATAACATGTAAACAATCTGCCAGGAAACATTTTATAGCAAAAGTAGAGCATGAAACTGACATGCTAGACTACTCCATAATTGCAAACAGGGGCATGGATGGATAGAGAATAACCATATGTTCAAAACATCCTTACTGAAGTATCTCAAAATAAGCATGGATATCTCTGTAGAATCAAGTTTACATGGCATCAAAATAACAGCAGAATAGGGAATGAAATCAGGAACATCACGAAGCCTACTTTGCATGCTTGTGATAGTCACCACATAGATCACAAAAATACATGGCAAGCACCTCTGTAAAGATGGCATGGCATAGTACAAAACACATGTAGAGCTCATGCTCATAAGATGCACACATCAAATGCAACAGAAATGACAAAACATCAAGTTTTGTTAACAGACAGCAGTAAACATCATATAGCACTCTTGCATCCGGGATTTGGGCATCCAGACGACCTCAAATAAGCATGGACCAATGGAACAAAATGAAGAGCACATCCTGATGAACATTTCGATATATCATATGCATGAAATGGATCTATGGATGAGGAGATATGATGCGATGAATAGGGCATAAAATTACTGCAGAAAAAGGACAGACAAAATCGGGGTCAACCTAGGCTGGATCTGGATCTGGATCCGGGGCACGGTTACCGAGGTTCACCGGAGCAGCCACCGGAGAGGTCGGGGCGAGGTCGGCGGTGGCGGGGCCGGCCGGATCCGGCCGGGGCGCGGCGGCCGGAGCGGGGCAACGGCGGAGGGCGGCGACGAGGC
>NC_041383.1:76019392-76053696 GCF_002162155.2 Triticum dicoccoides
GGGCCGGGGCGGCGCGCGGTGGCCGGGTGCCACGTGTCGCGCCCTGGTTTGCCGGGCGGCGGCGGCGCGGGGTGTTCGGCCCGGGACGGACACGTCCGGCGGTGCGGAGGGAGGTTTGCTAGGGTTTGGACCTGGATTTTGGACGGGGAGGACATATTTATAGGTAGGAGGAGTTTGGAGTGTCCAAATGAGGTGTAGTTTTCGCCCACACGATCGTGATCCGACGACGGAGAGCATGGAAGTGACTTAGATGGGTTATTGGTCTGTTTTGGAGGGGTGTTGGACTGCAACACACGAGAGGCCTTTGCGGATACCCGGTTAACCGTTGGAGTATCAAACGACCTCCAAATGGCACGAAACTTGACAGGCGGTCTACCGGTGCTATACCAAGGACACTTGGCAAGGCTCGGTCCATTCCGAGATTTTTTGACACCCGCTCATGAAAAGAGACAAGAGGGGTGCGCGGGTGCATGTGGGAGTGTCTTATAGCAAAACTAACAACGGGGAAAATGCTCGGATGCATGAAACGAACACGTATGCAAATGAGATGCACATGATGACATGATAAGAAATGCATGACATGAACAAAATGCAAAACGAAAGACAAAAACCCGTCCACGGAGGGAATATCATAACACATAGCCGAAAATGGCAAGAGTTGGAGTTACAAATATGGAAAGATACATGTGGGGTGTTACACTACCCCTCGCTCCCTCACGCACCCACAATCCCTCCCCCGAAACCCTTGTCGCCGCCACCTACACCTCTTGTTCCGGCGTGTTCCGACGGGCCTCGCTGGCGCGCAGCCCAGATCTGAGTTCCCCTACCTCCACTCTTCCCTCCCCTCCGGCCAGATCCGCCTCTCGCGGCCCCAGTAGCTCATCCCCAACCCCTTCCCATGGCTAGGGTTTCAAGGGTGGCGTTCCCACCAATTCTGGCGCAGCGGCGGCGACTGTGCTCCGCCCTCTTCGACGCCCACCACAAGTCCCACGGGCGGTTCTGCCTCGTGGATGGTGCTCCTGCACCTGATTGTTGCGGGGTGGACGCGCGCGGTGGTAAACTCCGGCGAGGCACTGCTGCATCTTTTCGAGATCTCGCTAGGTACGGATCCATGGCGACAGCATGCTTCCAAGACCATCTTCCCTCGATCTTGCCCTCTCATTTACTTACGCATCTCCATCCCTTGTCCGTGTTTCTTTGATCTACAGGGACCACGACCAGCACCACTGACCAGGGCGTTTCCCTCGCTCGGCCTCGACTGCTCCAAGTCCTAGACCATCTCCATCGACAAGGTCCACCGCTCGCTCGCCTTCTTGCCAGATGTGTCTTTTCGCTTTCTCTGGCTAGATCTGATGGTTTTCGGTGGTTACGCGACGATTGAATTGAATCATATTGTGCTGGTTCTGGTGCAGATGAGCCCCACGGCGAAGCTCGAGGAGGTGACGTCGAGCCTGGTGGGGGTGGCCACGCCAGACCAGAGCTGGCCGAGATCGACGCCCTCTTCGCAACGCAGTCCGGCCTCCCCCATGGTTGACGATGAGTGCATCGGGGATTCGGGGCCTTCTTCAAGAAGGACAAGACCAGGGCCTCCAATGGATCGGTCAGTGCTCCACTGCTCCTCTTCTTCCTAATCATTTCCTGTATGCCTGCCATCACATGCAATTGCTACTTGTGGCCTCCTTCTTAATTAGTACACATGGATCTTAAACTAATTGTATCTGGAATTCAATTGTAAGAAAGTGTCTAATCTGAAACAAGGCATGGGTGGGAATCTGTTCGGGCTAGAGTACACTGCAATATGTTTCTTGTATGCTTTAGCCACTGTTAGATTACAGTACTACTACTAGTCTATATATGCAACTTGTCTACAGTAAAATTATTTGAATTGTTAAAACTGCCACACATAGTACTGCTACTAGTCTATATATGCAACTAGTACCTATGTTTCTCAATATAAAGATGGTTTGGTAGTTTAAATAATGGATGTAGTGATAGTTACAGTATGGTTGAAAATCCAGTCGGTTATGGACTAATATAGTTACAATATAGTGACAGTGAAGAGAGGATAGCATGCAGAGGGGGAGGACGTCAGTTCCAGCTGCTTAGATTACCCGAGGGTAAAATCATCCAATCTGTCATAGTTTGGCTGCTTGGTCCACTCTAGCACCATTCCAGTCTCGGTGTCCAGTGATTTAATTCATGGTTGTATAGTAGCGTCAGCGCTGTGTACTAATGTTTAACACAGATGATGTACATAAGGTGTATTTTACTTCAGTCACAAAAGTTAGAATAGCATCTTCACTGTAGTCCTACTTGCAATTCAACTAAGCTGCAGCACAGTTTGAATATAGCACATGACACTGATGTAAAAGGTAGCCTTAAAACTTTGGCTTGATCCACACAAGATCCTCTTGAGCTGTAGATTTTGACATTAGACACTGACCTTTTAGCTTGTTCATTCATGCTGATCCACCTAGTTATTCTGTGTCTTCTTTAGTTGCAAAGGTTACAATTACATGTTCTAGTCTTAAAACTCAACTAAACTGCAGTAGCACATGGCATTTGTAGTACAGTTGAGTATAGTACTTCTTGAGTCGCCGATTCTCTGCAATTACCTAAATGATTGTTGTGTTTCACAATTCAGTAACAAAATCAACGGACACTGAAGTTATATTTCATATTTGAATTCTTGTTAACAGAAACAAGTTACATCAAATGGCATTGTGAAGCTTTCAGTAAAACTGTCAAGCAACTTATTGTTCTAATAGTAATTTAGGAATAACAAGTGACTGATTTAAACAATTTCGTAACCTCATTAGTAGTATAATAAATAGAAAGTGCCAAGTATAGTAGCATACCCGGATTGTGTGATTGATGTACTAGTCCACTGCTTGGCGTAAAATTATAGCAGTACACATAGATATGCAATGAAATGCTTCTTGTATCTTACACATGTATATTTGAAATGAATGTGTACTGCTTGGCTTAAAGTTGCAGCAACCATGTTTTCTGAATAACTATAGTTGCTTTCAAAAGCTGCACTTTATTGGCGATGTTACCTTATTATTTGCTCTCTTTAATTGTTTTTGCAGGTCCATGACATCTCGCTGAACCACTACTGGATGTGGAGTCGACGAAGCACTACACCTAGCTTGCTCGCCGGCACATGCGTGTGTGCTGATGCATGATGCTTCGTCAAGCTGGTCGGACCGTGGCAATCGACGGAGTCGAAGCTGGAGGAGGCGACGAGATGTTGCTACTGCCGCTGTGTCCTCGGAGGCAGCAGCTGCCCCTCGCCGACCTCACCAACCTCTGGTGTCCATCGTGAGCTCCGCGCAGGACCCCTTCTACATCATCCAGGAGGAGATCCAGGGCTGGGTAATCCCCCCATCCCCATCTTCCCTTCCTCCCTCCCCTGTACCCCTTTCTCTTCCTCTAGTTGTGAATTTTGGTATGCTGCCATTGTTTATTTGGCTACACCGTGGCATACTGTCAGCTGAAAACTGCTTCTTTATTTTCTACTCCAGTACCGTAAGGAGTAGTATATAAGGACTTCTTACTATAGTATGGCTAAGGTAGTGACCAGCTTGGTAGTTAGTACTAGCTGAGAAAATTCATGATGTTGGCTGGGAGCAAAAAAATTATAGGCTTAGTTGTATTGGTTCTGTAGTTGTATGGGGATATATGCATAGATATGTAACGTGTGGGTTCCAAGCATGCTTCCGAGATTTTTTTTAATATTGTTGGCTGTTGCAACACTTGGATTATTTATTAATATAACTGAGAAGCGATGCTTCCATTTTAACACATGTACTAGTGTGCTAAAACTACTACTGTACCTGCTTCTTCTTAGCCTGAGTAGTACATCAGGCTTGTATTAACTTGTGTTAATTGTATTAACTTGTAGCCTAGTCACTGCAGTCATCTTGTGCTTTTATCTTCTCTGTGATCTCATTTGCCTTTGAGTCTATTTATTGAAGACCTTATGCTCATATATCTTTTTAGTCCCTCTATTTTCATAAATGTGACACTATTTTGTTTCTAAATACTTGACACATACAAGTTTCAGGGCATTATCCTAAACCCTTGCTATGATTGATCCATCACCTCTACTTTGTTACTTGTGCTTAATTGAGATGTTACTCAAGGGTAGTGTTTGGGCCAGCATATATAAATGATATGGTCGCTTACTTTAATATGTGTGTTGACTCAAAACTGTCAAAATATCTAGAAAGAGAGTGAACTCACTTCACAGATTCTTTCAATCTTCAATGGTTATGGTTTTTGCATTAGAGATTCTTAATCTCGGCTGATTCTAGATTCTTCCAAGTGCTAGCTAGCTCCAAAAGCAAATTGTCTTCATTTGGAAGATGCAACATTCTATCAGAATCCATTCTCCTGCTCTTTTTCTTGTACTGTATGTCATCCATTGTTCAACCCTGTTGGTAAGTTCTTGTAGTGTGTCGCTCTGTTCAGAAGTGCATTTTTATTTTAGGATTTGCTTCATGTGTGGTACTGGATGGCTGAGTATTAAAACAATTTGGTTACTATCGGAAGCACTTTAATTCTCTGGAATTAAACTTTGACAAGCATGCATATATGTGTTCAATTTTTCTGGATTACGTGATGGCATTCTACGATTATGTTTAACAACTTAAGTATATGTATGAATGTGCTCGAGTCCATGATTTATTGTTCTGTTTAACAACTTAAGTATATGTATGAATGTGCTACGTTTAGATCGACCTATCATAGAAATCTACTTAATTTGAACTGGAAGTAGATAGTACTAACAGTCAGATTGTCTTCCAGCCCATGTCTTTCTGCTCTGCTGTTGTTATTTGTGAATATACATATACAGTCGTATGTATAGTCACTAACACTTGGACTTGCCAAAACATTCATGCAGGCTACTGGTGGACGTGGTGGTGATCCTCCTATTAGGAGGTAGAGGATGTGAGGTGAGTTGTTGTCTGGTCGAGGAACAAAGTTGCTCTCTTTACTGGCAAAACAAATTGTTGCGGCAGCCATGCTTGTAAGCTTATGATGTGCCTCTAGTTTAGTTTGTCGGTTTCTGTGAATCATTCTCTGTGATGTATGATGTATTGCTTCTGTTAGCTGTAAATGTGATGTATGATGATTTGACTTGATGGTTCATTTGAGGTTGTCATTGGAATGGATTATCTCTTGTGAAGCTTACTGTTAGTTAACATGAGTTAAACTAATACATACACTTGCTACTGTTCATTTGAGGCTGTCTTGTGAAGGTTACTGCAAGTTAACATGACTTAAACTATTACATGCACTAGGACCCATCTGACTAGTGGACCCCTTTAAAAAAAGGAAAACTGAGTATTAAGAAATAAGGCCATGGCCCAAAAATAAAAAGGCTCCAATGTTGGGCTTAGCCCATGAAGCTGACCAAAAATTCATAGAAAAAACAGTAAATGGGCTGAATTGTTGGGCTCGGCCCATATAAACACCGAATTGGACCGGGCTGAATCTTATCAATGACCTTTTCAATTGGTCGCAATTTTGCCACGTCGGATCTGACGTGGCCTGGGCAGACAGCCAGTGCCCAAAACAAAATGCCTTGGGTTCAATGACCTTTTGTTTTGGTCGTAAACGTCTATGACCTTATCCCGAAGAAGGTCGTTAATTTCAGTTTACGACCGCCAGCTTTTGACCATCTGTTTTTTGGTCACAAAAAGGTCACAAATTAAAAACCATTAGGATGTAAGTGGGTGTTCAAGACGAAGCTTAGGCCCGATGGTACTGTTGAGAAGTACAAGGATAGGCTTGTGGCCAAGGGTTATACCCAGAAAGAAGAAGAGGGTTTCTTCGACACTTACTCACCTATGGCTAGACTGACAACCATTCGAGTGCTACTCGCTTTGGCTGCCTCGCATGGTCTTCTCGTTCACCAGATGGACATTAAGACGACTTTCCTTAACGAAGAGCTCCACGAGGAAATTTACATGCAACAGTCAGATGGCTTTGTAGTAAATGGTCAGGAAAGAAAGGTGTGCAAGCTAGTGAAATCCTTGTATGGCCTAAAAAAAGCACCTAAGCAATGGCATGAGAAGTTCAACACTACTCTGACATCTGCTGGCTTTGTTGTTAACAAAGTTGACAAATGTGTATACTATCGCTATGGTGGGGGCGAAGGAGTTATACTTTGTCTGTATGTCGATGACATACTGATATTTGGGACCCACCTCAAGGTCCTTGAGGAGGTCAAGGCTTTTCTATTTCATAACTTTGACATGAAAGACCTGGGAGTGGCTGATGGTATCTTGAAAATCAAGCTACTGAGAAATTCTGAGGGTGGAATTGCACTTTTGCAATCCCACTATGTTGAGAAGATTTTGAGCCATTTTGGATATTCAGATTGCAAACCTTCTGCAACACCATATGATCCTAGCGTGCGGGTTCGAAAGTTCGAAGGCATGGCTGTAGATCAATTGAGATATTCTCAAGTGGTTGGTTCACTAATGTACCTAGCATGTGCTACTCGTCCTGACATCTCATTTGCTGTGTGCAAACTGAACTGGTTTGTTTCCAATCTGGGAGATGTCCATTGGCATGTTGTTGAGCGAGTGATGTGTTACTTGCAAGGTACTGCGAACCATGGAATTCACTATTCTGGGTACCCGACAGTACTTGAGGGGTATATGTTGGAAATATGCCCTAGAGGCAATAATAAATTAGTTATTATTAGTATGTTTCCTTGTTCATGATAATCGTTTATTATCCATGCTATAATTGTATTGATAGGAAACTCATATACATGTGTGGATACATAGACAACACCATGTCCCTAGTAAGCCTCTAGTTGACTAGCTCGTTGATCAATAGATGGTTACGGTTTCCTGATCATGGACATTGGATGTCGTTGATAACGGGATCACATCATTAGGAGAATGATGTGATGGACAAGACCCAATCCTAAGCCTAGCACAAAGATCATGTAGTTCGTATGCTAAAGCTTTTCTAATGTCAAGTATCATTTCCTTAGACCATGAGATTGTGCAACTCCCAGATACCGTAGGAATGCTTTGGGTGTACCAAACGTCACAATGTAACTGGGTGGCTATAAAGGTGCACTACGGGTATCTCCGAAAGTGTCTGTTGGGTTGGCACGAATCGAGACTGGGATTTGTCACTCCATGTAACGGAGAGGTATCTCTGGGCCCACTCGGTAGGACATCATCATAATGTGCACAATGTGACCAAGGGGTTGATCACGGGATGATGTGTTACGGAACGAGTAAAGAGACTTGCCGGTAACGAGATTGAACAAGGTATCGGGATACCGATGATCGAATCTCGGGCAAGTACAATATAGCTAGACAAAGGGAATTGTATACGGGATTGATCAAATCCTCAACATCGTGGTTCATCCGATGAGATCATAGTGGAAACTGTGGGAGCCAACATGGGTATCCAGATCCCGCTGTTGGTTATTGACCGTAGAACGTCTCGGTCATGTTTGCATGGTTCCCGAACCCGTAGGGTCTACACACTTAAGGTTCGATGACGCTAGGGTTATAGGGAATAGATATACGTGGTTACCAAATGTTGTTCGGAGTCCCGGATGATATCCCGGACGTCACGAGGAGTTCCGGAATGGTCCGGAGGTAAAGATTTATATATGGGAAGTCCTGTTTTGGTCACTGGAAAAGTTCCGGGTGCTATCGGTAATGTACCGGGACCACCGGGAGGGTCCCGGAAGTCAACCAAGTGGGGCCACCGGCCCTAGAGGGCTGCATGGGCCAAGTGTGGGAGGGGACCAGCCCAATGTGGGCTGGTGCGCCCCCCCACCAAGGCCCAAGGCGCCTAGGGCTTGGGGGAAACCCTAAAGGGGGGCGCCCCCTTGCCTTGGAGGGCAAGGCAACCCCCCTGGCCGCCGCCCATCCTCAGATTGGATCTGAGGGGGCCGGCCCCCCTCTCCTTTGCCCCTATATATATGTGGGGGGTGGGAGGGCAGCCGCACCCAAGTTCTGGCGCAGCTCTCCCCCTCTCCCAAGTCCTCCTCCTCTCCCGCGGTGCTTGGCGAAGCTCTGTAGGATTGCCACGCTCCTCCACCACCACCACGCCGTTGTGCTGCTACTGGACGGAGTCTTCCCCAACCTCTCCCTCTCTCCTTTTTGTATCAAGGCATGGGAGACGTCATCGGGTTGCACGTGTGTTGAACGCAGAGGTGTTGTCCATTCGGCACTAGGATCTCCGTGATTTGTATCACGACGAGTACGACTCCTTCAACCCCGTTCTCTAGAACGCTTCCGCTTAGCGATCTACAAGGGTATGTAGATGCACTCCCCTCTCTCTCGTTGCTAGATTACTCCATAGATTGATCTTGGTGTTGCATAGAAAATTTTGAATTTCTGCTACGTTCCCCAACAGTGGCATCATGGGCTAGGTCTATTGCGTAGATTCTATGCACGAGTAGAACACAAAGTAGTTGTGGGCGTTGATTTTGTTCAATATTCTTACCGTTACTAGTCCAATCTTGTTTCAACGGTATTGTGGGATGAAGCGGCCTGGACCAACCTTACACGTACACTTACGTGAGACAGGTTCCACCGACTGACATGCACTTGTTGCATAAGGTGGCTAGCGGGTGCCAGTCTCGCCCACTTTAGTCGGATCGGATTCGATGAAAAGGGTCCTTATGAAGGGTAAATAGCAATTGACATATCACGTTGTGGTTTTTGCGTAGGTAAGAAACGTTCTTGCTAGAAACCCATAGCAGCCACGTAAAACATGCAAACAACAATTAGAGGACGTCTAACTTGTTTTTGCAGGGTATGCTATGTGATGTGATATGGCCAAAAAGAATGTGATGAATGATATGTGATGTATGAGATTCATCATGTTCTTGTAATAGGAATCACGACTTGCATGTCGATGAGTATGACAACCGGCAGGAGCCATAGGAGTTGTCTTAATATATTGTATGACCTGCGTGTCATTGAACAACGCCATGTAATTACTTTACTTTATTGCTAACCGGTAGCCATAGTAGTAGAAGTAATAGTGGGCGAGACAACTTCATGAAGACACGATGATGGAGATCATGATGATGGAGATTGGCGTGGAATTGTCACGGCAGATGTCCTAATGTAAGGACTTAGTCGCGAGGCTAACGCATCTATGTGGTAGCTTGAAGGGGTTGAGCGAAATCAAGAGACGCAACACGCAAGACAAGGATTTAGACAGCTTCGGGCCCCGGGAAACATCATCCGGTAATAACCCTACATGATGTTTGTGGCTATGTCTCATTATGATCATGAGAGAGTCGCCGGTAAGCCGGCTCTTTGTGTCTAGCCCTAGAGATTGTTCTTGTTACCCGTCCCTCTTTGGCGAGCCCTGCCCCTCCTTATATAAGTTAGAGGGGCGGGTTACATGTGGAGTCCAAATAGGATTAGGACTAGCCTATCTTGTACTACAAGCCGGATACAAGTCCGGGCCTTGATTCCTTGTAAGGGAGATATTCCTCACGCCTTTCCTCTTAAGCCGGCCTATCATAACGTAAGCCGGCCTTCTGGGCCTTGAGCCTCCTGGGCCCCCGGGTCTTGTTGCTCCTCTGATCCGCTTGCCAGGTCACCCATAAGTTGCCAGGATCGGGCGGGTCACTTAGTGTGTCGTCCAGTCAGGGCGGGTCATTAGTGAGTCGCCAAGTCCGGCCGGGTTATACTTCCGGCCGGGTTACACCGTGGGGTATATCCCCAACATTAGCCCCCAAGTTTAGCTTGGATTTATCCATGGTAAACTTATGCTGCAAAATAAACACAAGAACAAATTTGACAGGTTGTGCTCCGGGTTAAGAATTCTTGTAAACTGGCACCTGAACATCCTTAAGTCCTTGTCATTTCCTTCTTCTAGAAAATCCGGGTCAATAGACCAGCTTCACAATCAATTTGCTTGTAGAAGAAAATATTGGAAACAAATAATCCATTTGAGTCGGCTTCCGAAGCGACGGCTTAAAAAATATAGGCCTTGAAATACTCATCTGATTTTCAACCGGCTTAAAGATGTAGATCTTGCCGAGTTATAATTTCCAAAATCTCCGGGTTATAAAAGACTGATGATGTCGAGTCATAATTGTTGTTGACGCCGGTTTATGTAATTGATCCTCCTGATTTGCTCAAAACTGATAATTTGAAGATTTTTCTCCCTTATATCCATATTACCTGTAGCCCCCAAGTCTTGAGCAGAACAAAGTGATGGTTTAAGACTTGCTCCAATAAATGTTGCAACCTTGAAGAAATCCGGTTCATTCATCCTGCTCATGAAAATTTCAACCAGTGTAGCCCCCAAGGGCCGGGTCATTATGCAATAATGAGCAGGGACTTTGTAGTTATAACTATGTAAATTTGAACAGCAATGTGTAGCCCCCAAGGGCCGGCTTAGTAAGATAATACTAAGCTGGGACTTTGCATATATTTGATAATAACATCATATGATGTAATCTCCACCATGGGGTTTGAACCCACGTCCATAAGATTAAGAGCCTTGCGCTCTACCAACTGAGTAATGGATCTTTCAATGTAATCAACTGAGTCTTGTGTACCTTGAATTTTTGACAGGAGCAATTGGTAGGCCCCAAGGGCCGGCTCGTTTAAAATGTGATGAGTCGGGTCTTTCAGTAAGTTGAGCAAAAAATGACTTTGCATTAGCCCCCAAGTGCCATGGTACATGCTGGCAGTGACATGGGACTTGCATATTTGATATAATCCCAATCTGAATAATATAGCCCCCAAGTGTCGGGTCGTAAGCCTGCAACGACTCGGGACTATTCCTTCCATTGTAGAATAAATCATATCCATTGATAAGAATAATAGCCGTTGCACTAAAGCGACTTTGAAAACCTCAATCATGGCACTGGTTATTGATAATCACAATAGAAATCCAGCCATGTTGGCTATTCGAGATTTGAATAATATAATCCAGTATGAAAACCTCAATCATCAATGTCATCATGAAAATCCAGCCAGTTTGGCTATTAAAGGTTTGAATACCTCATCGGTTGACAAGTAAATCCGGATTTTAAAGACTTGGCGGCTCTTGGCCGATGGCGATGTAATACGCCTCCATTGTAAGCCGGAATTTTATAACCCTACGGCTTATAGCCTTTAAGAAAAATCCAGAACGGATCATCATTTTGAAGCATGAACTTTGGTAATGAGCTTGAACTTAATCATTTATATGTCATATTTCTGCAAATCCTGCAAAGAGTTTAAACAACACATGCCCTGGCGACTTAACGTCAAAAACCAGGGCGGGTAACCACCCAAACATAGTCTTATCCTGCACACAAGTAGATCACAAGATCCCTATGATCCTTTGAATGATACCGCCAGCTTATGTGACTCGGACAGTGAAGTTGATAACTCAATTCTGTAAGAACCGGCACATATGATATTTGTGACAACTCAAATACTTGTGATTGTATAAAAACAGATAAAATTTTTGAGGCTTCTGATTCAAATACGATCAGTAAACCGTTACAAAGGGGTTAAGCTAAGATTCGAATACGATCATATAGCCCCCAATGGCGTTGGCGTTGCTGATCAAAGTGGGTATTGACAGCTATGTTCTCTTTGGTTCGAATACGACCTATGTTTGAACAGGAAGCCCCCAAATGACCTTAAGAGTTGTTTAGCGATGCTGATTCGAATACAATCCATGTCGATTCCCAAAGGGGTTGAGCTATGATTCGGATACGATCAAGAAGCCCCCAAGTAGGTTCAGTAGTTTGCTAATCAAAAGGGTATCGACAGCTATGTTCTCTTTGGTTCAAATACGACCTATGTTTGAACAGGAAGCCCCACAAGTGACCATAAATTTGGCATCACACCGATCAAGAGGGTACCGACAGCTATGCTCGATGAGCAGGAAGCCCCCAAGTAACCATAATAAGATAAGCCGTAAAACAGGATACCCATGTTTGAACCACGCATTATGGCAGCAAGTTCTTTTTGGCAACCTTTACTTTGTCTGAGAACTCGAACTTTGCGAGATATTAATTCTTTTTGAACCAGAACTTTAAACCAGATTTGAAAGAGGGACAAATTTACCTTGAGCCGGATTTTGAACCGGATTTGAGAGCTTCAGTGCTTTGTCGGAGAAAGATGTCTCTTGAGCCGGATTTTAAACCAGAGTCCTTATTTTGAGCCGGAAATCTTCTGACGGCTTTTAAATTTTCATCGATCTAGCAGTAATCTCCGGGGCCGGGTTATTTTCCCTTCAATGATCTTGAATTTATTGAAACCGGCTAATTTTGCCGAGTCATATCATTGTAGCCCCCGAGTCTCAAGACGACTTGAGGAGTTGGCTTGAGATTCTCCATAATTAACCGTGATATAGACCGGTTTGAATCCTGCATGGGACAACTTGCAAACCAAAGTAATTGCTCTTTTGAAGAAAATAATATGTAATATAAAATATATTGGATGGATTTCACCTGATATGTTAGGTTAGTGATTATCCACAGAAGGTTGAGGTGACTGTGGCGGGTTATAAATGATCCCGTATGAGCCGTGTCAGCGACTCGGCCAATGGTTCCTTCCAACTGGCTGTTTGAAGTTAACCAAACCGTAGTGCCGGCGACTTGTGCACCTATCCATTGAGCCATCTAGTGCAGACGGCGGTTGATAATATATGATAATTTGCCTCCAATTTGTTGGAAGAGAAACCGGGCTTCCCAAGTAGTGACTTGTTCATACTCAATAAACAGCTCATCCAGAAAAAATGTGGCCCAGTGTGTTGATGTAGACCAAGCCGCAAGAGACGGACCGTAAAAACGACCGCAACATCAAAGGCGGCTCACACAGATGAATCAACCGTGGTGGTGTAAACCGGTGCGGGCGGGTAAGTTGTCCTCCTTGTTGTAAGCCGGCGTGGTCATAAGAGACGGCCACTGCATTGTAAGCCGGCGCAGTCGCGAGAGACGGCCACGGTGTTGTAAGCCGGCGCGGTCGCGAGAGACGGCCACGATGTTGTAAGCCGGTGCGGGAGTCCGTTGAGTAACGACGGCCACCTGTGCCAAAAGATGTCGGCGTGTCTCCACCTCCGCGGTATAATATCACTTTTTGTCATAAATAATTGCCCTGCATAAACAATATTGCAGACCAAGGCAAAGATAAACTTGTTCTTTGAAACAACATGTGATAATAAAACAAACTTGGATGGATATCACCTGATTTGTTTAGGCCGAAAATAATCCGCCATGAAATTGATGATCCCTAGATGAAACCGAAATCCCTCACGGGTGAATCGACCGCGGGAACAAACAGATAAACCGGCCATGGCGTTTGTAAGCTGGTGCGGATGAGCAAGTTGTCATCCACGTTGTAAGCCGGTGAGGACGCGTGAACTGGCCGCGAGGGCGGACGGGCGAGTCATCTGTGGCGTTGTAAGGTGGTGCTGACGGGCGAGCCGGTCGGCGCATTGACGTAAACCAGACCGCAGGGGCGATGGATGTATATAATAACACTATAGGCAGAGTAGTTGTTTTCAAAAAATTAATAAATATCGATAAAAGTAAACTGGCTGGATATCACCTGGTATTTTTTACCGGATGCTGGCGCCGGATAATGCATAGTGCTGCTTTTGTTTTTTGACAAAAGAGTTAATTGGTTCGTGTCTTCTAGTGCCTGAGCTCTCCACATAACCCGGCCGGCACTTTTTGAGCCAGAATTTTTGGAACCAGAACTTCTTGATAATCCGACCGGAACCTTTGATAATCCGGAACTTTTATACCGGAACCTCTTGATAATCCGGCCGGAACTTTTGATAATCCGGAACTTTTAAACCGGAACTTCTTGATAATCTGGCTGAAACTTTTGATAATCCGGAACTTTTGAACCGGAACCTCTTGATAATCCGGCCGGAACTTTTGATAATCCGGAACTTTTGAACCGGAACGTCTTGATAATCCGGCCGGAACTTTTTAATAATCCGGAACTTTTCTGTAGCCTAAGTCGGAACTCTTTGATGACTCGGACGGAACCTTTCGGTGATTCGGCTGGAACCCTTCGGCGATTCGAACCGAACTTTTCGTCGAGGCGATCGGAACTCTTTGGTGATTCGGACCGAACTTTTCATCGAGGCGATTGGAACTCTTTGGTGATTCAGATGGAACCTTTCGTCCAGGCGGTCGGAACCTTTCGCCGATTCAGACGGAACCTTTCGTCGAGGCGGTCGGAACTTTTTCGGTGAGCCAGCTGGAACTCTCTGACAAGTCGACCGGAACTTCTTCAATAAGCTGGGCAGAGCTTCTCGATCCCTGGGATTGCGCCCTTCAAGAACTCAACTCCACCGTGCGCGAGCCCCACGGTGGGCGCCAACTATCGTGGAATTGTCACGGCAGATGTCCTAATGTAAGGACTTAGTCGCGAGGCCAACGCATCTATGTGATAGCTTGAAGGGGTTGAGCGGAATCGAGAGACGCAACACGCAAGACAAGGATTTAGACAGCTTCGGGCCCAGGGAAACATCATCCGGTAATAACCCTACATGTTGTTTGTGGCTATGTCTCATTACGATCATGAGAGAATCGCCATTAAGCCGGCTCTTTGTGTCTAGCCCTAGAGATTGTTCTTGTTACCTGTCCCTCTTTGGGGAGCCCTGCCCCTCCTTATATAAGTTAGAGGGGCGGGTTACATGTGGAGTCCAAATAGGATTAGGACTAGCCTATCTTGTACTACAAGCCGGATACAAGTCCGGGTCTTGATTCCTTGTAAGGGAGATATTCCTCATGCCTTTCCTCTTAAGCCGGCCTATCATAACGTAAGCCGGCCTTTTGGGCCTTGAGCCTCCTGGGCCCCCGGGTCTTGTCGCTCCTCTGATCTGCTTGCCAGGTCACCCATAAGTCGCAAGGATCGGGCGGGTCACTTAGTGTATCGTGCAGTCAGGGCGGGTTATTAGTGAGTTGCCAAGTCCGGCCGGGTTATACTTCCGGCCGGGTTACACCGCGGGGTATATCCCCGACAGAGATCATGGTGTCATGCCGGTGACGATGATGATCATGGAGCCCCGAAGATGGAGATCAAAAGGAGCAAAATGATATTGGCCATATCATGTCACTTTTTGATTGCATGTGATGTTTATCATATTTATGCATCTTATTTGCTTAGAATGATGGTAGTAAATAAGATGATCCCTCATTAAAATTTCAAGAAAGTGTTCCCCCTAACTGTGCACCGTTGCGAAAGTTCGTTGTTTCGAAGCACCACGTGATGATCGGGTGTGATAGATTCTAACGTTCACATACAACGGGTGTAAGCCAGATTTACACACGCGAAACACTTAGGTTGACTTGACGAGCCTAGCATGTACAGACATGGCCTCAGAACACAAGAGACCGAAAGGTCGAGCATGAGTCGTATGGTAGATACGATCAACATGAAGATGTTCACCGATGATGACTAGTCCGTCTCACGTGATGATCGGACACGGCCTAGTTGACTCGGATCATGTAATCACTTAGATGACTAGAGGGATGTCTATCTGAGTGGGAGTTCATAAGATGAACTTAATTATCCTGAACATAGTCTAAAGATTTTTGCAAATTGTGTCGTAGCTCACGCTTTAGTTCTACTGTTTTTGATATGTTCCTAGAAAAAATTTAGTTGAAAGTTGATAGTAGCAATTATGCGGACTGGCTCCGTAAACTAAGAATTGTCCTCGTTGCTTCGTAGAAGGCTTATATCCTTAATGCACCACTTGGTGTGCTGAACATCGAACTTCGTCTGTGGATGTTGCGAACATTTGACATACACGTTTTGATAACTACGTGATAGTTTAGTTAAATGGTTTAGAGTTGAGGCACCAAAGACGATTTCGAAATGTCGCGGAACATATGAGATGTTTCGAGGGCTGAAATTGGGATTTCAGGCTCGTGCCCACGTCAAGAGGTGTGAGACCTCCGACGAGTTTCTTAGCCTGCAAACTAAGGGAGAAAAGCTCAATCGTTGAGCTTGTACTTAGATTGTCTGGGTACAACAATCACTTGAATCGAGTGGGAGTTGATCTTCCAGATGAGATAGTGATGTTTCTCCAAAGTCATTGCCACCAAGCTGCTAGAGCTTCGTGATGAACTATAACATATCAGGGATAGATATGATGATCCTTGAAGTATTCGCGATGTTTGACACCGCGAAAGTAGAAGTCAAGTAGGAGCATCAATTGTTGATGGTTAGTAAAACCACTAGTTTCAAGAAGGGCAAGGGCAAAAAGGGATACTTCATGAAACGGCAAAACGGTTGCTGCTCTAGTGAAAACCCAAGGTTGAACCCAAACCCGAGACTAAGAACTTCTGTAATGAGAGGAACGGACACTAAAGCAGAACCACCCTAGATACTTGGTAGATAAGAAGGCAGGCAAGGTCGACGGATGTATATTGGATATACATTATGTTAATGTGTACTTTACTAGTACTCCTAGTAGCACCAGGGTATTAGATACCGGTTCGGTTGCTAAGTGTTAGTAACTCGAAATAAAAGCTACGGAATAAAAGGAGACTAGCTAAAGGTGAGCTGACGATATGTGTTGGAATTGTTTCCAAGGTTGATATGATCAAGCATCACACGCTCCCTCTACCATCGAGATTGGTGTTAAACCTAAATAATTGTTATTTGATGTTTGCGTTGAGCGTAGACATGATTGGATTATGTCTATCGCAATACGGTTATTCATTTAAGGAGAATAATGGTTACTCTGTTTATTTGAATAATACCTTCAATGGTCTTGCATCTAAAATGAATGGTTTATTGAATCTCGATCATAGTGATACACATGTTCATGCCAAAAGATATAAGATAGTAATGATAGTACCACCTACTTGTGGCACTGCTATGTAAGTCATATTGGTACAAAACGCATGAAGAAGCTCCATGTTGATGGATCTTTGGACTCACTCGTTTTTGAAAAGTTTGAGACATGCGAACCATGTCTATTGGTGTATATGCATGAAGAAACTCCATGCAAATGGACCGTTTGGACTCACTTGATTGTGAATCACTTGAGACATGCAAATCATACCACATGGGCAAGATGACTGAAAGCCTCGTTTTCAGTAAAATGGAACAAGAAAGCAACTTGTTGGAAGTAATACATTTTGATGTGTGCACTCCAAGGAGTGCTGAGGCACGCAGTGGATATCGTTATGTTCTTACTTCACGGATGATTTGAGTAGATACTGAGTATATTTACTTGATGAAACACAAGTCTGAATCATTGAATGGTTCAAGTAATTTTAGAGTGAAGTTGAAGGTCATCGTGACAAGAGGATAAAATGTCTATGATATGATCATAGAGATGAGTATCTGAGTTACGAGCTTTGGCACACAATTAAGACATTGTGGAAATTGTTTCACAATCAATACCGCCTGGAACACCATAGTGTGATGGTGTGTCCGAACATCATAGTTGCACCCTATTGGATATATATGGTGCGTACCATGATGTCTCTTATCGAATTACCACTATCGTTCATGGGTTAGGCATTAGAGACAACCGCACTCACTTTAATAGGGCACCACATAATTCCGTTAAGACGACGCCGTTTGAACTATGGTTTGGAGAAACCTAAGTTGTCGTTTCTTAAAAGTTTGGGGCTGCGACGCTTATGTGAAAAAGTTTCAGGTTGATAAGCTCGAACCCAAAGCGGATAAAATGCATCTTCACAGGACACCCAAAACAGTTGGGTATACCTCCTAATTCAGATCCGAAAGCAATAGGGATTGTTTCTTGAATCGGGTCCTTTCTCGAGGAAAAGTTTGTCTCGAAAGAATTGGGTGGGAGGATGGTGGAGACTTGATGAGGTTATTGAACCATCACTTCAACCAGTGTGTACCAGGACACAGGAAGTTGTTCATGTGGCACCTACGCCAATTGAAGTGGCAGCTAATGATAGTGATCATGATGCTTCGGATCAAGTCACTACCGAAACTCGTAGGTCGACAAAGATACGTATTACTCCATAGTGGTACGTAATCCTGTCTTGGAGGTCATGTTGCTAGACAACAATGAACCTACGACCTATGGAGAAGCGATGGTGGGCCCGGATTCCGACGAATGGCTCGAGGCCATAAAATTCGAGAAAGGATCCATGGCTTTGGAAGAAATACTTGATGGTCATAAGGCCGTTGGATACAGATGGATTTTAAAAGGAAGACAGACAATGATGGTAAGTATCACCATTAAGAAAGCTCGACTTGTCGTTAAGTTCTCCGATAAGTTCAAGGAGTTGACTACGATGAGACTTTCTCACTCGTAGCGATGCTAAGAGTCTGTTGGGATTATGTTAGCAATTACTGCATGATTTATGAAATCTTGCAGATAGGATGTAAAATCATTGTTTCCTCGACGATATCCTTGAGGAAAGGTTGTATGTGATACAACCAGAAGGTTTTTGTCAATCCTGAAGAACGCTAACAAATATGCGAAGCTCCAGCAATCCCTCGAAGGACTGGAGTAAGCATCTCGGAGTTGGAATGTACGCTTTGATGAGATGATCAAAGATTTCGGTTTATACAAAGTTTATGAGAAACTTGTATTTCCAAAGAAGTGAGTGGGAGCACTATAGAATTTCTGATGAGTATATGTTGTTGACATATTGTTGATCGGAAATGATGTAGAATTTCTGGAAAGCATATAGGGTTATTTGAAAGGTGTTTTTCAATAGAAAACCTGGAATAAGTTGCGTGAGCATTGAGCATCAAGATCTATGAGGATAGATCAAAAACGCTAAATGGTACTTTCAAATGAGCACATACCTTGACATGATCTTGAAGGTGTTCAAGATGGATCAGTCAAAGAAGCAGTTCTTGCCTAAGTTGTAAGGTATGAAGTTAAGAGTTAAAGCTCGACCACGGTAGAAGAGAGAAAAAGGACGAAGGTCGTCCCCTATGCTTCAGACGTAGGCTCTATAGTATGGTATGCCATGAGTCAGTCAAGGGGTACAAGAATGATCCAGGAATGGATCATTTGACAGTGGTCAAAATTGTCCTTGGAGTAAATAAAGGACATGTTTCTCGATTATGGAGGTGATAAAGAGTTCGGCGTAAAGGATTACGTCGATGCAAGCTTTAACACCTATCCGAATGACTCTGAGTAGCAAACCGGATACGTTTAGTGTAGCAACCATTTGGAATAGCTCCAAGTGGAGCGTGGAAACAGCATTTACAATATGACATAGAGAATTGCGAAATACATACAGATCTGAATGTTGTAGACCAGTTGACTAAAACCTCTCTCACAAGCAAAACATGATCAAACCCCAGAACTCATTGAGTCTTAATCACATGGTGATGTGAACTAGTTTAGTGACACTAGTAAACTCTTTGGATGTTGGTCACATGGCGATGTGACATGTCAATGTTAATCACATGGCGATGTGAACTAGATTATTGACTCTAGTGCAAGTGGGAGACTATTGGAAATATGCCCTAGAGGCAATAATAAATTAGTTATTATTATTATATTTCCTTGTTCATGATAATCGTTTATTATCCATGCTATAATTGTATTGATAGGAAACTCAGATACATGTGTGGGTACATAGACAACACCATGTCCCTAGTAAGCCTCTAGTTGACTAGCTCGTTGATCAATAGATGGTTACGGTTTCCTGACCATGGACATTGGATGTCGTTGATAACGGGATCACATCATTAGGAGAATGATGTGATGGACAAGACCCAATCCTAAGCCTAGCACAAAGATCGTGTAGTTCGTATGCTAAAGCTTTTCTAATGTCAAGTATCATTTCCTTAGACCATGAGATTGTGCAACTCCCTAATACCGTAGGAATGCTTTGGGTGTACCAAACGTCACAACGTAACTGGGTGGCTATAAAGGTGCACTACGGGTATCTCCGAAAGTGTCTGTTGGGTTGGCACGAATCGAGACTAGGATTTGTCACTCCGTGTAACGGAGAGGTATCTCTGGGCCCACTCGGTAGGACATCATCATAATGTGCACAATGTGACCAAGGGGTTGATCACGGGATGATGTGTTACGGAACGAGTAAAGAGACTTGCCGGTAACGAGATTGAACAAGGTATCGGGATACCGACGATCGAATTTCGGGCAAGTACAATACCACTAGACAAAGGGAATTGTATAAGGGATTGATCGAATCCTCGACATCGTGGTTCATCCGATGAGATCATCGTGGAACATGTGGGAGCCAACATGGGTATCTAGATCCCATTGTTGGTTATTGACCAGAGAACGTCTCGGTCATGTCTGCATGGTTCCCGAACCCGTAGGGTCTACACACTTAAGGTTCGATGACGCTAGGGTTATAGGGAATAGATATACGTGGTTACCGAATGTTGTTCGTAGTCTCGAATGAGATCCCGGACGTCACGATGAGTTCCAGAATGGTCCGGAGGTAAAGATTTATATACGGGAAGTCCTGTTTTGGTCACCGAAAAAGTTCTAGGTGCTATCGGTAATGTACCGGGACCACCGGGAGGGTCCCGGGGGTCCACCAAGTGGGGCCACCAGCCCTAGAGGGCTGCATGGGCCAAGTGTGGGAGGGGACCAGCCCTAGGTGGGCTGGTGCGCCCCCCCCCCCCACCAAGGCCCAAGGCCCCTAGGGCTTGGGGGAAACCCTAAAGGGGGGCGCCCCCTTGCCTTTGAGGGCAAGGCAACCCCCCTCGCCGCCGCTATATATATGTGGGGGGTGGGAGGGCAGCCGCACCCAAGTTCTGGCGCAGCCCTCCCCCTCTCCCAAGTCCTTCTCCTCTCCCGCGGTGCTTGGCGAAGCTCTACAGGATTGACACGCTCCTCCACCACCACCAGGCCGTTGTGCTGCTGCTGGACGGAGTCTTCCCCAACCTCTCCCTCTCTCCTTGCTGGATCAAGGCATGGGAGACGTCACCGGGCTGCACGTGTGTTGAACGCGGAGGTGCCGCCCGTTCGGCACTAGGATCTCCGGTGATTTGTATCACGACGAGTACGACTCCTTCAACCCCATTCTCTTGAACGCTTCCGCTTAGTGATCTACGAGGGTATGTAGATGCACTCCCCTCTTTCTCATTGCTAGATTACTCCATAGATTGATCTTGGTATTGCGTAGAAAATTTTGAATTTCTGCTACGTTCCCCAACAGTATAGTGATTCGAATTGGATTTTTGATGCTGATGAGATGAAAGCCACAAGTCGACATGTCTTCACACTTGGTGGTGGTGCTGTTTCCTTGAAGTCTTGCAAGCAGACGATCTTAACCAGATCGACTATGGAAGCAGAACTCACAGCATTAGACACATCCTGCGTCGAAGCAGAATAGCTTCGAGAGCTTTTCATGGATTTTCCGGGGGTTGATAAACCAGTGCCGGCTGTCCTTATGAACTGTGACAATCAAACAGTGATTGCCAAGGCTAAGAGTTCAAAGGACAACATGAAATCCACAAAGCACATAAGAAGAAGATTAAAATCTGTTAGAAAATCAAGAAACTCCGGAGTAATAGCATTGGATTATATTCAGACGGCTAAGAATCTGGCAGACCCTTTTACTAAAGGGCTATCACGGATTGTGATAGAAAATGCATCGAGGGAGATGGGTATGAGACCCACATAAGTTGCCATGGGTGTAATCCAACCTATGTGATCGGAGATCCCATCAATTAGGACTTGGGAAAACAATCCAGCGGTCAACTGAGGAGAGTATCCTTAATTATCCCACTCCATTCGAGATGCAATAATACTCTCAATTCTGTAAGGCGGGCTGACTTTCGTCTTAATGTGTTCCAAAGCTTATGTAAGCAAGATGCTAACCCACACAGCATTCTTTGGAGGAACACACCTATGTGAGCCCGACTGCTGGTCACAATCTATGAGATTGGGTGATCTCTAGGAAGCTCATGAGAAGGTACGGAGTATGACTAATAAGCTCCACCCGTGGGGTTTAGCCTTCGGCAGCCACGTATCAGCTAATAGGCGAAACTTCTGCACGCCCAACTAATAATTTAAGGCATAGTCCATTGTTCAGTTGTGAAGAAGTCTAATCCTGTTGCTCTAGGTGGAAGTTCAACTTAACAGTCTCCACTGAAATTTCTGATATATCAAACATTGCTTGGAACAATTGACAAACTTATGTGCCTCGAGATCTGGTGGGGGATTGATGGATTATGGATGGGCTTAGGCCCATATAAGACACTAATCCCTGGTTAATCTTGAGGCCCATGTATGAGATGGCAGGTGGTGGGAAATTTAGTCCCACTTTGCTAGTTGAGGAGAGTTGAGACCCCTTTATAAGGGTTGTTCTACCACTTGCCATTGGGAGTTTGGGAAGAGGAGTGGTACACGCGCGCGCCGCCCGCCTGCCTCGCCTCGTCACGACGCACGCGCGTCGCGGGTTGCGGGAATGCGGCGAGCCGGAGCTTATTTTTGAGTGCGACCCTTCTCTGACTCCCTTGCCAGGAGTGCGTAGACTCGGTCGTGGGCCACGACTTCCTACCTGACGGCCTATATAAGAAGGCTCTGCCTAGTGGAGTGACCTAGTTCGGTTCACTCACTCCCTCTCGCGTAACCTACTCGTCATCTACTGTTCCTTGCTCTGTGCTGCCTCCGGCGACTCCATCCCGACGACCGCGTGCACGGTTGGTCGGGAGAGCAGGTGTCTCTGGAACCCTGCCGATCGAGATCCTGCCCGAAAGATCGGCAATAAGGTTTTTGGGGAGCGTCTCGACGCGACTGCTCCCGATCCATCCCCAACTCCGTTCGCCTCTGCTTCCACTACTTCCCGTGCATCGACACCATGGCCGACGCCGCCGACACCAAGAAGAAGGCTACGGACGACGCCGAGGCTGCTGCTGCTGCCGCCGCGTTGGCCTGGCCAACCGGAGGGTATGATCTGTTCATCCCTCGTTTACTCGTACTTGTACTAGCCGTATATGTGCTGCTCATAGATGGTCCGCTTCTGTGTTCTGTACGTGCTAGTATGCTTAGGTATCGCTATGAGATGCATACCATTTATGTCATGCTTACTGTATATTCGTGGATTAGATTAATCGAGAAAGTGCTAATATTTCCAACACAAACTGGAGTACATTTCAGTTAAATTCTTGTCATATGCCAAATTTTTAAGGAATATGTAACCTGAAATTCACAAATGATGTCTCGACTTACAGTTCAGATATATGGAGAAGTAGGGGTTTGTCAGTCTTTGAACAATGAATTTTGTTAATTAACAAGCACTGACAAGTTGAACAAAGAACTGGAACGACAGTTATTCCATTCTTAGCTGCCAAATACTACCCAAAAGAGCCTTCTAGACATCCTTTGTCAAAATCGAACCGTCCAGTCAAAAAACTGCTCGATTTTTCTACATTGTGTCTCATCGACCACCTGCCAAAAAACAAGCTACGCAAACTTCAAGTATAAAACGTCAAGGAAAACCATGTGGCATATATATGCTGTCTATCCTTTATTGCTCGGTGCAGCTGACAATCCATCTTGACACTAAGGGGTGATTGATAAAAACAATATCTTAAATAAAAGACACATTTGTAAATATGTGGAATTTATAAAGGAACTCGTAAGTCACTCCATATGCTACTTAACAAAGAAAAAAAAAACGATATTTGTGTGACTTGAGACAACTGAATTTTACAGCTGCGGTTTACAAAAACCCTAAGAAAAGATAGCTGTCAATTATCAAAAGCATTGCGGATCAACATTTGCCATGACTAAGTGGAGACGTATGCAATAAAATAAATAAAGAATAGAAGTCGAATGGTTACTTTTTTGACATGGATTAGCCAGTCAAGAATTTAGTCAGACTAGCATGTTGGCAGTCTTACTGGGGATGTCAGGTGAAGACTCACTTATTGACAGGGAACCACATCATATAACATGTTATCTATCCGTCACAAGGCTCACACTAAAGTACAGTCTAACACCTTCAACTCTTCAAACCAAATTTGAGCATCTCTCCAAAAACTTGACACCCGAAGTATCACCCATTGCTCTGTTTATCCCTACACAAATCTTCAAATCTGCCACTACAATTACTTAAGCCGCGGAGGATCAACTTGATGGATATCCTTCTCTGCAATTGTAGGAGACTCATCAGCAGGTCGGCGTCCTTCATGATCAGCAGATACTTCCAGCAGCAGCCTAGCACCGGCAAGATTGTCCCGAGGCTGCAGAGACTTCTAATGAGAATCGACACCGTCGTCGAAGAAGCCGAGGGATGGCACATCACCAACCAGGGAATGCTGTATCGGGTGGTTGCTATATTAATATAGCAGGGCGCAAGCCTTTTTCGATAATGCTCCGTCAACTCAAAATGTTGAGGCAAGGTATGTACAGAGGCCACTACATGCTTGATGCGTCGAGATTCCAAGCCATTCGTGACGAGGGGGAGGAGGTGAGCCACTCATCATCTGTGCTATCTAAATTAAGGCCACCCAAACGGCTTCGTGCCTCTGGCGCCGGTAGTGGTAGCAGCAACAGAGAAGCTGTACTGTTACCTGGTGCAAACGAGTATTTAACCAAAAACTACCACAATTGACGGAAACGTGACGAAAAACTACCACTCTATGATTTTGTGCCAAAAACTATCAAATTTGATCTAAACCGTGGCAAAAAACTACCAAGTCGCGAAAGCGCTCGCTTCGCCCGCGCTAACCCCGAATCTGACCGGTTGGGCCCGCGAATCAGTTGCCACGCTGGCGAACTGACGGCCGGCGCACGTTGACGGCCGTTAACGGACCGTCCGCTGTCGGAACGGCGCCTGTCGGTGGGCCAATAAATGAGAGCGAGCTCAACCACTCGCTCATTCTCTTCCTCCTCGCTCGCTCTCACTCGTTCTCATCCTCTCCCTCTCCCTAGTGCTCTGAGCTAGGTCAGCCTATCACCGTCGCAGCCGCGGCCATTGCTGCCGGTAGAAGTTGAGGATGCCATCCTAGAATGACGAGGAGAGCTCGGACGAGGACATCAACATGGTTTCACTGGATCCTCAGCTCTTTGTTGTAAGTGTATAATGGTGGAACGGAGTTAGGGTTAGGGTTAGTTCATCCAAATTGGAGATTCCAAGTTGCTTTTGGTTTGATTCAAAGTTTCTTTTGCAGGAAACCCCTGACAGTGTGGTGGAACCATCTTTCTGTGGTTCTTACACTGAATCTGAGCCGACGTGCATGATGCATCATCAGAGGCCGAAGAAGATGGTGGCTTTTGAAGGTGCTTTGACTGGGAGGCGTTTCCTGGGTTGTCCTGTGCAGCAGGTCTTAAATCTTGAACGCTAACTTGTTTTGCTGGTGGAGATGTGTGATGTGTTTTGCTGCTGGAGACGTGTGGTGCAGCACGTGGTGCAGAGATGTGTGCTATAGTTTAGAACTGAAACTTGAAAGTGCCATACATATGGAAGCTATATGTGAAAGTAGATCTTTAGTTAACTGAATTCAATACATGACTGAACCTGAGAACACCTACATGCAGATATCTTAAGTGTAATGTGAACTAAATGTATTAGTTAGGTGTTTACTGAATATAGTTGTTAACTGAAAAAGAACAGAGTTAAATGAATTTATATCTACTGCTAAATATAGTTGTTAACTGAATTTATCTCTGATGCTAAGTCAGGTGTTGTGTGCTTACTATGAAAGAATTATGTTTGCACAATTCAGAGAGCATATTGATGTAAACAAAGGGTTTCAGTTAAATGAAATGACTTTAGTTATCTGTACTAAGTTTGTTACTAAGTGCTTTGTGCTTAATTATAAATAATTGCTTCTGTAGGATGTAGATGTGAACTGTGGGGTTGTGGAGTGGATGGATGGTCCTTGGCCAGAGATTCTACAAAGGTGCCTAACCAGGATTTGGGACATGTGCCATGAGCAGAACTTGGGGAGGGTGAATGACAAACAAGCCCATGAGAAAGAGGTGGCCAAGCTACAGAAGGAAATTGATTTCCTGTCAAACAACTACAGCCAGTTGGTGGAAGATGTATCCAAGCTATTTGACTATCAAGATGGCAAGATGTCTCATGACATGGACTATACCAGTCAGGCAATCAATGAACTAAATGAGAAGAAGAAACAACTTGAGGATCAGGCAAAGATTGAGTTAAGTATGGAAAAGCTGAAGCTTGCCAAGGAGCAAAGGTGCATTCTTCAAAGCCAAGCAGATATCATTCAGAACATGAGGAAGGCCATGAAGGAAGTGGAGGGGGACAGGGACCTACTTAAGAAAGAGATGAAGTAGTTGGAGTATCTGATTGCTGATCTGCTCAATGGTGGGATGCCGGCAAAGAGAAGCTGGAGAGGATCAAGGCAATTATGAATGAGTGAAGTGGTTGGTGTGTGGGTTAAGTAATTAGTAGGCCTATATATATAGTTGGCCTTGGAATGTCATGCATGTCAGGTGTATATTTTGAGAAAGTTTCATGTGCTTTCAGAATGGTATGAGGGAGGGAGGTACTGTTATGGTTTAAGAACTAGTTGGTTTTATCTATGATGTAATGACTATTATTTTAAGACCTACTATGCTAAGTGAGTACCCATGCTAAGTTAAGTAAGTAAGAATGTTTTATCTATGATGAGGCTGTTTTACTCTGCATATATCATGTGTGCATAACTGACAGTAGTGACATAGTTGGAAGTAGCAAGTAACATATATAGCAATTAGCTTAGATAGTCTGACATAGATAGATAGTACTGCCATTCATAGTCTGACATAGATAGCAACTAGTAGTAGATAATGCCTGACATAAATAGCAACTAGTAGTAGATAGTGCCTGACGAAACTGAACCTAGGAACTTACTGAACTTACGAAAGTTCAGGACTGACGAAACTGAATATTAGTGCACTGAAGTAACTGAAGGCAGCACTTCACTCCTCCTTCTTCAGCATCTTCAGGCGCATGGAGCGGCGCACCGCAGTCACGGCCGCCCTCTTCTTCTTGCCCGGCGCCGGCTCCAGCACATCTTCCTCGCCGCCATCTTGTTCTTGCTTCACGATGATGCCATCTGGGAGGTTGGCGACCGTCGGTAGTGCATCCACGTGGATTGGGCGGTTCCTATCCCCCTCCACGGCGTCGAGGATGGGAGCCAGCATCTGTAGTTCAGGCTCGTCGTCGGAGAGGATGATGACCTCATCCACCTCGTCGTCAGAGTCATCAGAGGGCTCATCCTCATCATCGTCACTGGACTCGTCGTCAGTGGACTCATCGTCAGAAGACTCGCCGTCAGAGTCGTCAGAGGGCCCAAGGACCCATGGATTGCGCCTCTCCCAGTAGGCGTTGTTGATTGGGGCTGGGAGAGCGAGGACGGCATCGGTGACGTGGTCCACGGCGGCCGGCGGCATGGTGGATGAGCGGTACATCCACCATCGGGCTTGCTGCCTAGGGTCGGGGGAGCGCTGTACCTCGCGCATCGCCCACAGCAGAATGGTCGGCGGCAGGATGGTGCGGCCGGCAGGGAAGGCGTGCTGCTTTTCAGCAGCCGTCATCACCTTCACGAGGCCGCGGGCGTGGTTCCTCAGCATCGCCAGACTGGGGAACCAGCGCGCGATCTCCCTGTACTGCGCGCGCATCTCCTGGTTGTTGTCGGCGAGAGCTTTGATGGCCAGCTGCCAGTCCATGGCGACGGCGGTGGCGGTGGTTGTCGGCGGCGATTTCGACAGGAGAGAGGGGGAAGTGGAGTGGGCGGTGCGAGCGGCGAGTGGGCGAGTGAGCAGAGGGCGTGGTGGGTGGACACGTAATAAAGTCGTAGAATCTGAAACGGCTGGTTTTACTCAATGCACGCTCACCATGCTGCCGGCTGCAACGCACGCTGAACAGACGACGTGGCTAACAACATATAATAAGTTTGGCCGATGCTAGTCAAACAAATCACCAGCACTAGCCCATTGGTATTGAACGCATGGTTACAACCAACTGGTCATCGGTTCGAGCCCCAGGCCAGACTTTTTTTTGTGCAAATTTTTTTTCTAAAATAAATTTGGCAGTAACTTCTGAACTGTAGAAATGACAATGTAAAACAAAAAAACAAATCAAAACAAATCAGTAGCACTTAGCCCATTTGTATTGGGCACAAATAAGTACCATACATTCAATATTGTCCACAAGTTCACATGTCTGAATTTAAGCAGGCTAGTAGCACAACACACATTTAGTAGCAGAACACAAACTTAGTACCATACATTCAAACTAAGTAGCAGAACACAAACTTAGTACAGAGTTTCAATAGTTTCCACTAGCATTGAAATAGGATGCAAACTTGCTAGGAGGTTTCCTCTTCCTCTTGCCTGCCAATATCCCTGGTTCTCCAGTGGATGTTCTTGGTGCACTGAATGTTCTTGTTGATGCTGATCCTCTTGGAGCTCTTGTTGATGCTGATCCTATTGCAGGTGCTGGTGAAGACCTGGCTGCTCCTGCTAAAACTGTTGATGTTGAACCTCACTTATTTGCTGATGTTTTTCTGTTCCTCATTGCTTTAGGAGGTGGAGCAGATGAAGCTGGCATTTGTGAAGTTTGGTGTTGAGGTGGTGGTTGTGGAGGTGGATGTGTAGCACTAGAGGAACCCCTAAAAATTTCTCTATTCTCCTGCATGACAAAATTAAATCAGTTAGTAAATAGACCAGAACTAAAATAATTAAACAAAGAATGCATCATTTTTCAATGACCTGGTGTAAGTTCTTTCTCATCTCAAGACTAGGTTTTAGAGCTTTCCCATAGTTTGTATATTTGTGGCCTTGTAGACTACAGTTGCTGCATGTAATTCTTCCCATCCTGCTTGTGTCCTTTGATGCAGGCACCTCAAACTGGCCCTTTCTCCTAGCTGTCTGTTTCTTGCCTGCTTTTTCTTTGAACAGTGGGGGCTCAATATCCTGAGTATGGGTGTCAGGCCAGAATTCAGGACCACACTACAGGAATCAACTACTTTGCGTCTGCCATGGCGGACGTCAAAGGCAGGAATGGCGGATGGAAAAGGTCTTTGCCGTCTGCCGCGGACGGCAAAAGGCTTCGGCAAAGTAAGGATCAGCAAAGAGCTAATTTGCCGTCTGCTTTCTGAGGCTGACGGCAAAGGGGCCTTTGCCATCAGCAGCGGACGGCAAAGAAAGCAGACGGCAATAAATATGTTGTTAGTCCGTTAGGTGGCTAACGGCAGCCTTTGTCGTCCGCCGCTGTAGGCAAAGCCTTTGCCGTCCGTTGCTGTAGGCAAAGCCTTTGTCGTCCGCCGTTGTAGGAAAATTGACCAAATGGGTCAGCCCCCCAGGAAGCACAGGTGGCCGCCGCGTGGCTTCTTTGCCGTCCGCGGCTGTCGGCAAAGGTTGCTTTGCCATCAGTGGTTGACGGCAAAGATCCTGCATTGCCTCTTTTTTCTATTTTTTTAAATCCAACAATTTTCACAGCAAATATATATGACATATATATATATATATATTTCACAGGGCTATTTAACAGCAAACATATGACATATCTAGCACATAAGTTTCATTGTACATACATATATAGTTCCATCCATTCATACATACCAAGTTGCGCATACACATTGTTCCATCCATACATATTACAATGCAAAGTTTCATCAAGATAGCAAGCTAGAACAATACTTGAAGAGGATGAAAGAAAAAACAAGCACTCCATCATAGCAAGCTAGCTTCCGTGAAGTGAATGAAATCTGCAAAATGGCAAATAAGAAAGTTAGAAAAATGTGACTACAAGAAGAAGAGTAGAACAAGAAGTATATGTCATTTATGAGCTAACTTAGGTTAAATGGATCATTTTGGAGCTAACCTAGGTGAAATGGATCGTTTTTGAGCTAACTTCGGTGAAATGGATCGTTTATGAGCTAACTTAGTTGAAAAGGATTGTTTATGAGATAACTTAGTAAAAAACGTCATTTTAGAGCTAACCTAGATGTGATGGGTCATTTTGGAGCTAATCTAGGTAAGATGGGTCATTTTGGAGCTAACCTAGGTGAAATGGATTGTTTATGAGCTAACTTAGGTAAAAAGCATCATTTTAGAGCTAACCTAGGTATGATGAGTCATTTTGGAGCTAACCTAGGTAAAATGGATCGTTTGTGAGCTAACTTAGGTGAAATGGATCATTTATGAGCTAATCTAGGTAAAATGGGTCATTTTAGAGCCAACTTGGGTAAAATGCATCATTTTAGAGCTAACCTAGGTAAGACAGGTCATTTTGGAGCTAACCTAGGTAAAATGGGTCATTTTAGAGCTAACGTAGGTAAAATGGATCATTTAAGAGCTAATCTAGTTAAAATAGATCATTTAGAGCTAACTTGGGTAAAATGGATCATTTATAAGCTAAGTAAGGTAAAATGGGTCATTTTAGAGCTAACTTAGGTAAAATGGGATCGTTTATGAGCTAACTAAGCTAATCATGCCATTTTTACATAAGTAAGCTAAGTACAGATCGTTTTAGAGCTAACATAGGTAAAATGGATGGTTTTGGAGGTCCGTAGGCTTATTAAGTCATTTTGGAGGAAAAGAAGCTAACTCTAAGTCATTATGGTAAGCATATTGGAGGAAATAAAGCTAAGTCTAGGTCTTTATGCATTTGTTAAGCAAAACACTAGAGACACTTACCGTGATCATGGAGGTGTAGTAGCGGGGTGGCTCATGCCAGTAGCTGGAGAAGGATCGTGCGATGCTTGTCTGGAGTTACGCTGCACCAAAGATCATTTCCAATGTCTCGTTAGCATGATGACACTCAAATGTTAAGACTAGCAAGTAATGTCCATTCAAATTAAACTCACCGTGGTCCCAGGAGCAATCACTGGCATCGGCGGAGCGGTCTGACTGGACTTGTCACACACAGACTGCACATTTGGTTTTGACGACTCATTCATACTAGTTAGTAATGAGACAAACACTACATGAATGTTTTGGCTAATGTGTAGAAAAAATTTACCACAAGGAGCTCGTACATGGCCCTTGCCTGCATGTCATTTCGTGCCCTCTCCTCCTCCAACATCTTTGTCGTCCTCTCCTCCAACTCCCGCTGCCTCCCCGCCGCCTCCGCCAGAAGTTTCTCCGTTCTATCTCTCTCACTCTGTATAGCAGCCTGCAACACCACTCCTCGTTACCATTTGTAATCATTGATGGAAGCGCACACAATAGCTGAGTATGTATAACTAACCTTGAAGGTGAGTTGGACTGGCCGTTCACGAGACCTTATCTCAGGAGCGGAGCTTGACTGGCGCGCCTTGATCTCCGGGAGAATGATAGGACAACGGATAAGTCCATCTCCCATGGCTATGGAGCCATGAGACCTCCCGCCACCAGATATCATCAGTAGCTCTGTATCAATGGGACCCTGGCTCGGGTTAAAGTCCTCCCCTTTCCTCGCCTTCCCCTGATCTCTATATTTCACGAGCTTGTCGTGGGAGGAGATGTTGGTGAAGTTTTTTGGATCATCGAGGTCAGACGCAGAGAATGCCTTGACTTTCTTGTAAGAGCCAGTATGGGCCATGGCATACGGGTCGTACACCTCTGGCACCTTATCCGCCCTATTGTAGCGTGTCTGAAAAAGAGAAACAAAGTAAATTAGTAATTAAAGGGCTAAAGCTAGCATGATGAACGAATTGCATGAATCATGAAGAAAACCACATACCTAGTTCCGTCCGTACTGATATAAGTTGGAGCTGCCTTGATGGTGTGGCACACCTTCCATTTGGGCACGTTTGTCCTTGGCCTCGTTGTGGAGGGCTAGCCATTCTTTTGAGCACCACTTATTGACCAACACCTCCCAACAATCCATCCGATCCGCACACCATCTCGGAGGGGCCTAAGTTAGGAAATAGAAACTTGAGCGCTGCAGCTATGAATTATTAAATGAAGGAAGTAAAGTACAAGGCCTTAAGAATTATCTTCATGTACTCCTCCTTACTCAAGAACTTCTCGCGGCACGCCGGCTTGGTCTTCTTGATACCACGCGAGGCGTAGTAGTCTCGAACAGCCTGCACCCGAGCCTCATGTTGTAAGTTCTGTAGTAGGCGCTTGCAGACGTTATCGATAACATTTCCTGCCTCCTCCTCGTATCCCTCCTCACACCTGTAGAATGTCTGCAATCAAATGAGACAATATTGATTAGTACAATTAATAACTAGCTAGTTGAAGATTTTTAATTATGTAAAGGAGAAATTACCCAGAACTTTCTAATCACCACGTCTTGCACAAGACACCGTCGATAATCTCACCCGGCGGGGCCGAGGCGGCCAAGTAGTGCTCCCAACTCAATCCAAACTCTGGAAGCCGACCCTCACCAAGCAACGTGACAAACCCCGGGAAGTTTTGCCGACAAAGAACTCCAAGGACGGAGTTGGGCCGGCGGACACTATGATGGTGGTCCCAACCCCTGCAGCATGACAAGGCCAACGCATTAGATATTTGAAGAAACGTGGATGCAGAATGGTACAAAAAGATTAAATGCACTTACCTCTCCCCATCAGGGAAAATCAACCACCTCTGCTCGCGGGTCGCCGGCACGTCCGGGAGCCGTGTACAACCATGCTGGTAGACGGTGCCCCCCTCCTCCTCAATATCAGTCGGCTCCCCGCCATCATCAGCATGGCCACTCGGCCCCTCAGGTTGATCCGGCCAGGTACCCCATCCAGACGTGTGTTCCTCCGGGGTCTCGTGGGCCAAACTCTCATGACCCGAAGGCCCGTCAACCCGAGGCTTGTGGGCCGAAGGCCCGTGGACCGGAGGCTCGTGGACCGGAGTCCGTGTAGCCTCCTCCTCGGACGAGTCCACCCTAGCAGTCACGTGCTCGGGTGAAACAGCTGGGGGTGGCGGCGAGGAAGGCGCCCTAGCAATCACCCTACCTCCTCTCCCGCGACCACGTGCTCTAGCTCCTCTCTTCTTCTTACCTCGTCCCCTGCTCGGCACCGCGGTCGACGAAGAAGGGCCCGGCGGTGTCGCCATACTGTCCAGCAACGCTCAGCGGAGAGGTGCGTGTGGAATGGAAGACCTCGCACCACGCACTGACGAAGAAGGGTCCTCGGAGCGCTCCCGACCAGCGCCCACCATCTTTCAACAAATACCGACATGAATAATAATATGTATATCACTTAAGTGTATCATCATCTGGGTGTCGGGGTGTGGTGTCGGGATCGAGGTGTCGGGATGTGGTGCCGGGGTCAGGGTGTCGGGGTGTGGTATCGGGGTCGGGGTGTGGTGTCGGGGTCGGGATGTCTGGGTCAGGGGTTCAGGGGGTCGGGGACCGGATCAACGCCCCGAACGCAACAGCACTCGCACCGGAATAGTCCTACCTGCCACTTGTAGGTGAAGCGCGAGCACACGCAGCCGGTCGAGTGCTGATTTGGAGATTCCAGCGGCGGACGACTGCGTGCGCTTGTGCGAGCGAGACTACTCGTGGAGGAGGAGCATGACTCGAAAAGTGTCTCACAAGTTCAAGAAAAGAAAAATGTTCCACACGCCTACTTGGCCGTTTTCTTCATGCTCATGCACCGAAGCTTCGTAGTGGTACGGATCAATCAATCGATGCCCAAGCGTTAACCACGTTGGTTCATTTTTCCAACCGTGAAAACGATGTGCACGAAACGGGGTACTAGTTATCACTGCGTAGAATGCAATGGCATCTGAGGGAGTTCTCACACGGCGCTCAGCATGTCAATCCTACGGACTGAGCCAGACTAGGTGAGATGGAATACTCTCGCTAGCTTTTGCCAAACTTTTTTTGCTTTTTGCAGGAAAGCTTTTGCCATACTTTGAACCCTAGTGTATAACAATACTAAAGCTATGAACGTTTGAAATGAGAGGACAATGTGCAACTACTTTTCTTTCCTAAAACATATAGCATGACATTTTGGAGGTTGTTAACCGCAGAAAAGGCCATGGATGTAAGGCCATGAACACAAGACAATTAGATGCATGCCAGGCATGGAAAACGTACGGGGTCCCGTCCGTCCCAATCTAGACGAACCGTTCTTCGCTCCACCAGTCCACCACAATCACCGATCAAGACACTACGAGCAGCCGTCACGGTCAACAGGTCCCCTGTGGTCCGTACGAAACGAAAGCACAGCAGCAGCAAGTGATCTGCAAGACCCTTGAACGGTTCAAGTCTCCACCCGCAGCTAGCCACCCGCTTAGGGGGTTCTTCTTCTATTTTTCTACATATTCTTTTTTCTAACACTAACACTAAATCTTCTTCTCTTCTAACACTAAATCTAACACTAACACCAACACTAACAATTAAAGAACAATTAAACAGCAAAAAGAAAGAAAAAACAGAAAAAAAATACTCACCGGAGCCGGGGCGACGCTGGCGCCGGGGTGGTGGGCGGGTG
>NC_041383.1:76054228-76088760 GCF_002162155.2 Triticum dicoccoides
GGGCGGGGGCAGTGGCGGGGGCAGCGCGGTGGCTGGATGTGGGCGTCGGGGAGGAGAGAGGAAGAACAGAGAGAGTAACGGGCGGGGGGGGGCTCGGCCATTAGTTAGGTTAGTTAGGTTAGCCTTTGCCGTCCTCTTTTCTTTATCTTTGCCATCTGCTGTGGACGGCAAAGAGGGGGGACTTTAAGTTTTTTCGTTAGTGGGTGCCACCTTCCTCTTTGCCGTCAGCCAGCGGACGACAAAGATTTGTTGCCGTCAGCCAGCGGACGGCAAAGATATGGCCGATGGCAAAGACCTTCTTTGCCGTCTGCCAGTTGTTTGTCGTCCGCTTCTTGGTAGCTGATGACAAAGACCTTCTTTGCCGTTCGCTAGCTGACGTCAAAGAGATGGCAGACGGCAAATTCCCTGATTCCAGTAGTGCCAGGGACAGGGTACACAATGTCTTTGTATGCTTCAATATATAGTGCTTTTTTGAAAAATTCATGCACATAGTCCTCTGGGTGCATGTGAATCTTGCTCATTGCTAC
This sequence comes from Triticum dicoccoides, assembly GCF_002162155.2. Classification (NCBI taxonomy): domain Eukaryota; kingdom Viridiplantae; phylum Streptophyta; class Magnoliopsida; order Poales; family Poaceae; genus Triticum; species Triticum dicoccoides. The sequence goes on from NC_041383.1 coordinate 76,054,756, forward strand.
TATTGCATGACTGCATGTTACACCTGTCATGTCCCACCTTCTGCAGTCACATGATTTACTAGCTAGGTTCACACAGTACTGATTTTTCCTTACTAGACACTTGCCAAATGTCAGGACCTGCCTTATATGCATCACAAAATTTGGCATACTTCTTATTATCCTCTTGTTTCTCTGAATAGTTGGGTGTGATCATCCACCTGCTGTTCTTTGTTTTTTCCCTAGTCTTCTGCCTTTTGATCATCTGCTTAGTCCTAATTCCTTCAAACATAGTCCTAATTGGTTTGGCCCTTACATCAAGGATCATTTTGTTGAAAACCTCACTAAGGTTGTTCACAACAAGATCAGTTTTGCAATTGTAATTCATTGCAGACCTACACCAAGTCTCCTTTGGAATTTTTTTAAGACACTTCCAGGCATCCTCACACTCTGCTTTAAGCTCTACCATTGCTAATTCATGGCCATGTTTGGTGAATGAGTAGCTAGCATGGTCTACTATCTTCTTTAGTTCTGCTCCTCTGAAACCAGCTGACTGAAAATTTGCATATGTATGCCTGAGGCAGTATCTCTGAGGGAAATCAGGGAACACCTCATTTATAGCCTTAAGAAGACCCTGGTTGTAAATTAATAACCATGGTCATGAATAAAAAGAAATAAAGCTACTAATAACAATATATATCTGAACTACTGGCTAAGATAGGGTGCATACCTTTTGCCTGTCAGAAATAATGGTGTAGGTTCTAAATTTGCTTCCACTTCCAATGCAACATCTTAGCTGGGTTAGGAACCATGTCCAACTCTCTGAATCTTCCTTATCAACCACACCAAAGGCTATGGGGTAGATGTTGTTGTTGCCATCTCTTTCTATGGCTGCAAGAATTTGTTGTCCAGTGGTTAGCTTGATGAAGCAACCATCAAGCCCTGCATCCATACCCAAATTAGCTACCATAAATTTACAACAAGATATTTTGAACAAAATGCAGTTATAGATTTACCTATAAAGGGCTTGCAACCATTAAGAAATCCTTGCTTTGATGCATGCAAGCAGTAGAACATGTACTTAAATCTAGAAGTTGGGGCAGGGTTTTTTGGGTCCTCAAATGTTGTAACTACACACCTGCTACTAGGGTTTGTGTCAAGAACTGCTTGTAGGTAGTCCCTCAGTCTATAGTATCGCTCCTTCTGGTCACCTTGTATAACCTTAATAGCCTTCCTCCTTGCCCTATAGGCCACACTCTTTGATACATCAACTGAAAACTTGACTTTGCTGTTTTTAATAAGTGAATCCACAGGCGCTCTAGGATCTGCTCTAAGAGAAGGCTCAACTGCTTTGGAAATCCACTTAGTAGTAACCTTTGTGTTCTCTGCTGATGTTGGATAAGTGTGCTCCATGTTACACTTCTTAATGCAAAATGTTCTTTCATGAGTTATCCTGGAGGCACACATGTAAAGTTCACATCCATGCTCTCTTTGTGAACACCAAACAATAATTCTTGTTGGAGTGTTCCTGTGGTAGTGAAAAGACCTCAAAGTCCTTATATGAAAATCTCTTAATGCTTCTTTGAACTGGTAAACAATATCAAAACACAAGCTCTTGCACAAGAGTAAATGTGAATTGGGAATTGAGGGGTCAAAATATAGCCTTTCCTTCATCTTTTTCTTACTACTCTTTGTCTTTGGCTTCTTCATGAGGTATGGTAGTTCAACTTCATCTTCTTCTACCTCATCACTTATGCCTGCATCACCAGCAAAACAAAACTCATCTGCTTCAGGAAACCAATCTTCAAAACGTTTTTTCTCTACCTCATTGTGACATCTACTAGTTAGACCAGGATTCTTCACATGTTTCACAATAGCAGTAGTTTGCAATGTTGTATCCTCTTCGGAGGCATACTCTATTTCCATTTGTTGAATAGCTTCAGCACTTCCATCTGAATGAACTGAATCCTCAGAACAAAATTCAGACACTTCAGTGTCTCCTTCAAAGTGGTTCAAATCTGCCTCTCTTTGAATCCTGCTCCTCTCAAGCTGAGCCTTTCTATCATCTATCTGATTCTGAAGCTCAGATTGCTCCACAACCTTTTTTCACACAACAGCTCTCTTGAGTGTTCATGTAATTCTCATTAGCCTGTGTACTAATTCCAGGTTCAACATTTCTCACAACCTTTATGTTCACTAGCTTGACATGATGAAAAAACTGCAACATTTCTTAAACACTAGCTTCATTACCTAAATACTTTACTCTTTCAGATCCAATTTCCTCCACCTTCACATAGTACATGTAATCACTGTCCCCATACCCTTCACTAGCAATGAGTGATTGTAGAGTAAGCAAAGAAATATCTGACTCAAATATACCCTTTTCACAGGGTTTCTTCCTTCTAAATGAAACCATATCTCCCACTTCTGGTCAGCCAAACTGCACAAATACGTGCTCATGAATTGAATTGAAATTGACTGAGCTATACAGTTTACTGACTCCAGTTTACTACACATGTCCAACTAACAGAAACAAACACATCTTACTAATTTGCCAGATTGAAGCAGCTAACCAAAGGCCGAGCAGATGATACTTGCATACTTGCAACCCATTGGCGATGACTGGGAGAGCGATGCCTCCGGCTGCTGCGAGCCGGCCTGCGTCGAGAAACTGGTGCTCCCCAACCAATTATCGACTGAGCCGCTGGCCATCGGTGGAGGCGCGGGCGAGGCAGCAGCGTCCAAACTTGTGTCACCGCCGCCAGCGTCGCCTCTGCCAACGTCGCCGCCGCCCGCGCCGCCACCCTCCGGAATCAACGAGGACATGGCGGCCGCCACCTAGTTCAGAGAGAGGGAGAGGAGGGAGAGAGTGAAGCGAGAGGAGAGGGGAACGGATCAGATCTTGACCCGCACCCGATCGACAGGCGCCATTCCGACAGCGGACGGGCCGTTAACGGCCGTCAACGCGCAGTGGTCGTCAGTTCGCCAGCTTGGCAACTGATTCGCGGGCCCAACCGGTCAGAATCAGGGTTAGCACGGGCGAAGCGAGCGCTTTCGCGACTTGGTAGTTTTTTCCCACGGTTTAGATCAAATTTGGTAGTTTTTCGCACAAAATCATAGAGTGATAGTTTTTCGTCACGTTTCCGTCAATTGTGATAGTTTTTGGTTAAATACTCGGTGCAAACAACAGCACACAAGAAGAGCTGCAGCCGTTGGTCGACACCCTTGAAGACACCATGGCTGGTATGAAGGAGTTCCTTTTCTTCTTGGAGTCGTATCCTCGGGTACTCCGCCAACCTTATGGCACTTATTTGACCTTGGACAATTGCTTGTTTAGTCGGCAAACTGAACTGGAAAGGGTCCTGAATTTCTTGTTGCGTCCCAATGCTATGCCAGAACTGGCTGTACTTCCAATCGTTGGTCCAATAAGAGTAGGGAAGAGCACTCTTGTTGAGAATGTATGTAGGGATGAGAGTGTGCGTGATCGCTCCTCAAGGATCCTCTTCTTTCCAGAAGGCAGTCTCAAGGATGAAGGAGTGATCGACCTGAGAGAAAACAATATTAATGGTCTAGTTAGACATCAGAATTGTGCTTCTAAAAAAAGGTTGCTAATTATTATTGAAATGGCTGAGGACATTATTAACGAGGGAACATGGAGAAGGCTGAAATCTTCCATAACCTGCATGACACCATGCGGTGGAAGTAAAATTATAATCACCAGCCGACCAGATACATTTGTGAATCTGGGAACAACAGAAGCACTACGACTGGACTATCTCCCGCAAGAAGCTTATTGGCATTTTTTCAAGTCACTCATATTCGGAAACACAAACTCATATGAGCAGCCAAAACTGGCCTCAATGGCCATGGAGATCGCTTTGGAACAAAGACAATGTGCCTTTCTTTTTAAAGGAGGGTCACCCCCAGCCTCTGCGGGAAAAGGAGGGTCACCCCCGGCCCCCGATACTAATTAACTATGTTAGAGGTTTTGTTTAGTGGAATTGCATTTTTTTTAGAAGCACCAGTAACTATATGCATACTCATAAGAATTACAGATACACTGATTTGGATCTAAGATCCAACAAAATACAAAGTAACCCATGTGACTGTAAGAATTACAACGAAATCTCTTGGAAACATCTTCTACTCGGTATCCATCTCTGCCAAAAGAAATAGGGAGGTCTTATTGGACGCATTATGTTCGCACACGAACACGTCACCGTGTACCTCCAACGCCGAGGGTGATGCACCACAGCTCACGTCGAAGGAGACCTGCCGGAAGCACGGTACGCAAGACAATCCGGCGGGCGCTTTTGATGACCCAAAATCCCACACACCCGGGAGGGACCCCGTCAGGGCACGCGGCGGCTATGGGCTGCCCTAGGTCGACCTGATCGCCCCTAGCGCCTCGAGGTTCGCCGCCCTGCAACAAGAAGAACAGACGAAGAACGAGGAAGAAGAAGAACAAGGGAGAGAGATAAAGGTAAAGGTAAAAGATGATAGATTAATAGATCAATTGTGTGTTGTTATTCAATCGGCCGTCACCCGTTACATATATATGAGGCGGATGGACTTTCCGTACAAGAAAAGGACTCAAATCTCGTCAAAAACATTAAAAGATAACCTAACTCGGACTACGAGGCCCGGAACTTCCGGTCAGCCCGGAACTTCCGGGCTAAAATTACATCAAGTAGCCCTCTTGTATAGCTCCTGCAGGTCGCACATGGCCTTGGATCGCGATGGTCCAAAGAGCAAAGTTGTAGATCTTGCAATGGAGAAAAACTCTTCAGTTAATCACTTTTTCATCCGAGGTCATCTTGATATTGAATTCTGGCCCGTAAATCTGCAAACAATGTTGAAGTTCTAGCTTTCGGGGCGAACCGTGTGCGAACTTTCTGTTGAGCCCGGAACCTCCCCGGAAGTTTTGTCCGGAACTTCCGGGCTAAAATTTTGCAGCACACTGTTTTGGCTCTAACTTTTTCATATGAACTCTGATGGATACGTTCTTTATATCAAAATCGATCGTTTCAACGAGACGACGACAATCTGTGTAGGAACTTTTCCCATAGGAGGTCGTCCTGAAGGCCTAATTGGCCGAACAATACTCTGAATACAAAATCATAATATTTTGAGCATAGTTTCGGCCCTTGGATGAGGTCGGATAGCGATAACCCAAACTTCAAAGATGTTCATATCGATAATATGAAACTTTTTCATGTAGATCACTTCTCTATTTGAGGCCATCTTAATCAAGTTCTTAACCGCACCAAAATCTGGTGTCAACACATGCCGCCCTGTTTTTCGGGCAAACTTGCGTGCCGAAAAATAATTTGCAATGTATTTGTTCTAAGGACGATGTCAACACTCCATCGGCCATTTATTTTTCTCGGGACAATAATTATGTATCGGCCATGTTTATGCTAAGGGCGATAGTTATATATCGGATGTTTGCATATCTAGGCTTCTTGCCACACACTTGGGTGATACTTCTTTAAATATTTGCCATTGAGAGCTCGAGGTAAAAATGTGCCTTGTACGGATTTCACCAAATATGAATTTCTGGGAACAACTCTTGTAATCTTAAAAGTGAAGGAAATATGCCCTAGAGGCAATAATAAAGTTATTATTTATTTCTTTATTTCATGATAAATGTTTATTATTCATGCTAGAATTGTATTAACCGGAAACATGATACATATGTGAATACATAGACAAACATATAGTCACTAGTATGCCTCTACTTGACTAGCTCATTAATCAAAGATGGTTATGTTTCCTAACCATAGACATGTGTTGTCATTTGATTAATGGGATCACATCATTAGGAGAATGATGTGATTGACATGACCCATTCCGTTAGCCTAGCACTTGATCGTTTAGTATGTTGCTATTGCTTTCTTCATGACTTATACATGTTCCTGTAACTATGAGATTATGCAACTCCCGTTTAGCGGAGGAACACCTTGGGTGCTACCAAACGTCACAATATAACTGGGTGATTATAAGGAGTACTACAGGTGTCTCCAAAGGTACATGTTGAGTTGGCGTATTTCGAGATTAGGTTTTGTCACTCCGATTGTCGGAGAGATATCTCTGGGCCCTCTCGGTAATGCACATCACTATAAGCCTTGCAAGCAATGTAGCTAATGAGTTAGTTACGGAATGATGCATTACGTAACGAGTAAAGAGACTTGCTGGTAACGAGATTGAACTAGGTATTGGATACCGACGATCGAATCTCGGGCAAGTAACATACGATGATAAAGGGAACAACGTATGTTGTTATGCGGTTTGACCGATAAAGATCTTCGTAGAATATGTAGGAGCCAATATGAGCATCCAGGTTCCGCTATTGGTTATTGACCAAGAATAGTTCTAGGTCATGTCTACATAGTTCTCGAACCCGTAGGGTCCGCACGCTTAAGGTTTCGATGACAGTTATATTATGAGTTTATGAGTTTTGATGTACCGAAGGAGTTCGGAGTCCCGGATGAGATCGGGGACATGACGAGGAGTCTCGAAATGGTTGAGACGTAAAGATCGATATATTGGACGACTATATTCGGAGTTCGGAAAGGTTCCGAGTGATTCGGGTATTTTTCGGAGTACTGAAGAGTTACGGGAATTCGCCGGGGAGTATATGGGCCTTATTGGGCCATACGGGAATAGAGGAGAGAGGCCAAAAGGAAGGAGGCCTGTGCCCCCCCCCCTGGTCCGAATTGGACAAGGGGCGCAGCCCCCCTTTCCTTCTTCCTCTCCCCCTCTTTCCCCTTCTCCTACTCCAACAAGGGAGGTGGAATCCTACTAGGACTAGGGAGTCCTAGTAGGACTCCACACTTGGCGCGCCCCCTCCTAGGGCCGGCCTCCTCCCCCCTTGCTCCTTTATATACGGGGGCAGGGGGACACCCCATGACACACAAGTTGATCTACGGATCGTTCCTTAGCCGTGTGCGGTGCCCCCCTCCACCATATTCCACCTGGTCATATCGTCGCGGAGTTTAGGCGAAGCCCTGCGCCGGTAGAGCATCATCATCATCACCACGCCGTCGTGCTGACGGAACTCATCCCCGACACTTTGCTGGATCGGAGTCCGGGGATCGTCATCGAGCTGAACGTGTGCTGAACTCGGAGGTGCCGTACGTTCGGTACTTGGATCGGTCGGATCGTGAAGACGTACGACTACATCAACCGCGTTGTCATAACACTTCCGCTTACGGTCTATGAGGGTACGTGGACTACACTCTCCCCTCTCGTTGCTATGCCATCACCATGATCTTGCGTGTGCGTAGGAAAATTTTTGAATTTACTATGTTCCCCAACAGTGGCATCCGAGCCTGGTTTTATGCGTAGATGTCATATGCACGAGTAGAACACAAGTGAGTTGTGGGCGATACAAGTCATACTGCTTACCAGCATGTCATACTTTGGTTCGGCGGTATTGTGAGATGAAGCGGCCCGGACCGACATTACGCGTACGCTTACGCGAGACTGGTTTCACCGTTGCGAGCACTCGTGCTTAAAGGTGATTGGCGGGTGTCTGTCTCTCTCACTTTAGCTGAATCGAGTGTGGCTACGCCCGGTCCTTGCGAAGGTTAAAACAGCACCAACTTGACAAACTATCGTTGTGGTTTTTGATGCGTAGGTAAGAACGGTTCTTGCTAAGCCCGTAGCAGCCACGTAAAACTTGCAACAACAAAGTAGAGGGCGTCTAACTTGTTTTTGTAGGGCATGTTGTGATGTGATATGGTCAAGACGTGATGAGATATAAGTTGTTGTATGAGATGATCATGTTTTGTCGGCAACTGGCAGAAGCCCTATGGTTGTCTCTTTGTTGCATAAGATGCAAGTGCCAAATAATTGCTTTACTTTATCGCTATGCGATAGCAATAGTTGCAAGAGCAATAGTTGGCGAGACGACCATGTGACGACACATTGATATAGATCAAGATGATGAAGATCATGGTGTCGTGCCGGTAACGATAGAGATCATGACAGTACTTTGGAGATGGAGATCAAAGGCACAAGATGATCATGGACATATCATGTCACATATTTTGATTGCATATGATGTTTATCTGTTATACATCTTATTCTGTTTTGTTTGACGGTAGCATTATAAGATGATCTCTCACTAATTATCAAGAAGTGTTCTCCCTGAGTATGCACCGTTGCGAAAGTTCTTCGTGCTGAGACACCACGTGATGATCGGGTGTGATAGGCTCTACGTTCAAATACAACGGGTGCAAAACAGTTGCACACGCGGAATACTCAGGTTAAACTTGACGAGCCTAGCATATACAGATATGGCCTCGGAACACGAAGACCGAAAGGTCGAGCGTGAATCATATAGTATATATGATCAACATAGTGATGTTCACCGTTGAAACTACTCCATCTCACGTGATGATCGGACATGGTGTAGTTGATATGGATCACGTAATCACTTAGAGGATTAGAGGGATGTCTATCTAAGTGGGAGTTCTTTAGTAATATGATTAATTGAACTTAAATTTATCATGAACTTAGTCCAGGTAGTATTTTGCAAATTATGTTGTAGATCAATAGCTTGCGTTGTTGCTTTCATATGTTTATTCTGATATGTTCCTAGAGAAAATTGTGTTGAAAGATGTTAGTAGCAATGATGCGGATTGGATCCGTGATCTGAGGTTTATCCTCATTGCTGCATAGAAGAATTATGTCCTTGATGCACCGCTAGGTGACAAACCTATTGCAGGAGCGGATGCAGACGTTATGAACGTTTGACTAGCTCAATATGATGACTACTTAATAGTTTAGTGCACCATGCTTAACAGCTTAGAATCAGGACTTCAAAAGACGTTTTGAACGTCATGGGCCATATGAGATGTTCCACGAGTTGAAGTTAATATTTCAAGCAAATACCCGAGTTGAGAGATATGAAGTCTCCAACAAGTTCTATAGCTAAAAGATGGAGGAGAATTGCTCAACTAGTGAGCATGTGCTCAGATTGTCTGGGTACTTCAATCGCTTGAATCAAGTGGGAGTTAATCTTCCAGATAAGATAGTGATTGACAGAATTCTCTAGTCACCATCACTAAGTTACTAGAACTTCGTGTTGAACTATAGTATGCAAGGGATGACAAAAACCGATTCTCGAGCTCTTCGTGATGTTGAAATTGACGAAGGTAGAAATCAAGAGAGAGCATCAAGTGTTGATGATTGACAAGACCGCTAGTTTCAAGAGAAGGGCAAAGGGAAAGAAAGGGAACTTCAAGTGGAAAGACAAGCAAGTTGTCACTCCTGCGAAGAAGCCCAAAGCTGGACCATAGCCTGAAACTGAGTGCTTACACTTCAAAGGAAATAGTCACTGGAAGCGGAAATGCCCTAAATATTTGGTGGATAAGAAGGATGGCAAAGTGAACAAGGGTATATTTGATATACAGGTTATTGATATGTGCCTTACTAGTGTTTATAGTAACCCCTGAGTATTTGATACTTGTTCGGTTGCTAAGATTAGTAACTCGAAACAGGAGTTACATAATAAAGAGAGACTAGTTGAGGGGAAGTGACGATGAGTGTTGGAAATAGTTCCAAGATTGATATGATCATCATCACACACTCCCTATATTTTCGAGATTAGTGTTAAACCTAAATAAATGTTATTTAGCGTTTGCGTTGAGCATGAATATGATTTGATCATGTTTATTGCGATACGGTTATTCATTTAAAGTTAGAGAATAATTGATATTCTGTTTACAAGAATAAGACCTTCGATGGTTATACACCCAATGAAAATAGTTTGTTGGATCTCGATCATAGTGATACACATATTCATAATATTGATGCCAAAAGATGCAAAGTTAATAATGATAGTGCAACTTATTTGTGGCACTGCCGTTTGGGTCATATCGGTGTAAAGAGCATGAAGAAACTCCATAAAGATGGATTTTCGGAATCACTTGGTTATGAATCATTTGATGCTTGCGAACCGTGCCTTTTGGGCAAGATGACTAAAACTCCGTTCTCCGGAACAATGGAACAAGCTACTGACTTATTGGAAATAATACATACCGATGTATGCGATCCAATGAGTGTTGATGCTCGTGGCAAGTATCGTTATTTTCTGACCTTCACAAGATGATTTGAGCAGATATGGGTATATCTACTTGATGAAACATAAGTCTGAAATAGTTGAAAGGTTCAAAGAATTTCAGAGTGAAGTGGAAAAATCATCGTAACAAGAAAATAAAGTTTCTGCGATCTGATCGCGGAGACGAATATTTGAGTTACGAGTTTGGTCTTCAATTAAAACAATGTGGAATAGTTTCATAGCTCACGCCACCTGGAACACCACAACGTTATGGTGTGTCCGAACGTCGTAACCGCACTTTATTGGATATGGTGCAATCTATGATGTCTCTTACTGATTTACCATTATCATTTTGGGGTTATGCATTAGAGACAGCTGCATTCACGTTAAAAGGGCACCATCTAAATCCATTGAGACGACATCGTATGAACTATGGTTTAGAAGTAAACCTAAGCTGTCGTTTCTTAAAGTTTGGAGTTGCGATGCTTATAGGAAAAAGGTTTTCAACCTGATAAGCTCGAACCCAAATCGGAGAAGTGCGTCTTCATAGAATACCCAAAGGAAACTGTTGGGTACTCCTTCTATCACAAATCCAAAGGCAAAACATTCATTGCTAAGAATGGATCCTTTCTAGAGAAGGAGTTTCTCTCGAAAGAAGTGAGTGGGAGGAAAGTAGAACTTGATGAGGTAACTGTACCTGCTCCCTCATTTGAATGTAGTTCATCACAGAAATATGTTCCTGTGACTACTACACCAATTAGTGAGGAAGTTAATGATGATGATCATGAAACTTCAGATTAAGTTACTACAGAACCTCGTAGGTCTTCCAGAGTAAGATCCGCACCAGAGTGGTACGGTAATCCTGTTCTGGAAGTTATGTTACTAGACCATGACGAACCTACGAACTATGAAGAAACGATGGTGAGCCCAGATTCTGTAAAATGGCTTGAGGCCATGAGATCTGAGATAAGATCCATGTATGAAAACAAAGTATGGACTTTGATTGACTTGCCCAAAGATCGGCGAGACATTGAGATTAAATGGATCTTCAAGAGGAAGACGGACGCTGATAGTGTTACTATCTACAAAGCTAGAATTGTCGCAAAAGGTTTTCGACAAGTTCAAGGTGTTGACTACGATGAGAGTTTTTCACTCGTATCTATGCTTAAGTCTGTCTGAATCATGATAGCCATTACCACATTTTATGAAATCTGGCAAATGGATGTCAAAAGTGCATACCTTAATGGATTTATTAAAGAAGAGTTGTATATGATGCAACCAGAGAGTGTTTGTCAATCCTAAAGATGCTAACAAAGTGTGCAAGCTCCAGCAATCCATCAATGGACTGGTGCAAGCATCTCGGAGTTGGAATATACGCTTTGATGAGTTGATCAAAGCATATGGTTTTATACAGACTTTTGGAAAGACCTGTATTTACAAGAAAGTGAGTGGGAGCACTACAGCATTTCTGATAAGTATATGTGAATGACATATTATTAATTGGAAATGATGTAGAATTTTCTGGAAAGCATAAAGGAGTGTTTGAAAGGAGTTTTTCAAAGAAAGACCTCGGTGAAGCTACTTACACATTGAGCATCAAGATCTATATAGATAGATCAAGACGCTTGATAAGTTTTTCAATGAGTACATACCTTGTTAAATTTTTTGAAGTAGTTCAAAATGGAACAGTCAAAGAAAGAGTTCTTGCCTGTGTTGCAAGGTGTGAAGTTGAGTAAGACTCAAAACCTGACTATGGCAGAAAATAGAAAGAGAATGAAAAGTCATTCCCTATGCCTCAGTCATAGGTTCTATAAAGTATGCTATGCTGTGAACCAGACCTATTGTATACCTTGCTCTGTGTTCGGCAAAGGAATACAATTTTGATCTAATAGTAGATCACTGGACAGCGGTCAAGAATATCCTTAGTGAGGACCAAGGAAATACTTCTCGATTATGGAGGTGATAAAAGAGCCCGTCGTAAAAGGTTACATCGGTGCAAGCTTTTACACCGATCCAGATGACCCTAAGTCTCAATCTGGATACATATTGAAAGTGGGAGCAATTAGCTAGAGTAGCTCCGTGCAGAGCATTGTGGACATAGAATATTTGCGATATACATACGGCTCTGAATATGACAGACCCGTTGACTAAGCTTCTCTCACGAGCAAAACATGATCATATCTTAGTACTCTTTTGGGTGTTAATCACATAGCGATGTGAACTAGATTATTGACTCTAGTAAACCCTTTGGGTGTTGATCACATGATGATGTGAACTATGGGTATTAATCACATGTAGATGTGAATATTGGTGTTAAATCACATAGCGATGTGAACTAGATTATTGACTCTAGTGCAAGTGGGAGACTGAAGGAAATATGCCCTAGAGGCAATAATAAAGTTATTATTTATTTCCTTATTTCATGATAAATGTTTATTATTCATGCTAGAATTGTATTAACCGGAAACATGATACATGTGTGAATACATAGACAAACATATAGTCACTAGTATGCCTCTACTTGACTAGCTCATTAATCAAAGATGGTTATGTTTCCTAACCATAGACATGTGTTGTCATTTGATTAATGGGATCACATCATTAGGAGAATGATGTGATTGACATGACCCATTCCGTTAGCCTAGCACTTGATCGTTTAGTATGTTGCTATTGCTTTCTTCATGACTTATACATGTTCCTGTAACTATGAGATTATGCAACTCCCGTTTAGCGGAGGAACACTTTGGGTGCTACCAAACGTCACAACGTAACTGGGTGATTATAAGGAGTACTACAGGTGTCTCCGAAGGTACATGTTGAGTTGGCGTATTTCGAGATTAGGTTTTGTCACTCTGATTGTCGGAGAGGTATCTCTGGGCCCTCTCGGTAATGCACATCACTATAAGCCTTGCAAGCAATGTAGCTAATGAGTTAGTTACGGAATGATGCATTACGTAACGAGTAAAGAGACTTGCCGGTAATGAGATTGAACTAGGTATTGGATACCGATGATCGAATCTCGGGCAAGTAACATACCGATGACAAAGGGAACAACGTATGTTGTTATGCGGTTTGACCGATAAAGATCTTCGTAGAATATGTAGGAGCCAATATGAGCATCCAGGTTCCGCTATTGGTTATTGACCAAGAATAGTTCTAGGTCATGTCTACATAGTTCTCAAACCCGTAGGGTCCGCACGCTTAAGGTTTCGATGACAGTTATATTATGAGTTTATGAGTTTTGATGTACCGAAGGAGTTTGGAGTCCCGGATGAGATCGGGGACATGACGAGGAGTCTCGAAATGGTCGAGACGTAAAGATCGATATATTGGACGACTATATTCGGAGTTCGGAAAGGTTCCGAGTGATTCGGGTATTTTTCGGAGTACCGGAGAGTTACAGGAATTCGCCGGGGAGTATATGGACCTTATTGGGCCATACGGGAATAGAGGAGAGAGGCAAAAAGGAAGGAGGCCTGCGCCCCCCCCTCTGGTCCAAATTGGAAAGGGGCGCACCCCCCCTTTCCTTCTTCCTCTCCTCCTCTTTCCCCTTCTCCTACTCTAACAAGGGAGGTGAAATCCTACTAGGACTAGGGAGTCCTAGTAGGACTCCACACTTGGCGCGCCCCCTCCTAGGGCCGGCCTCCTCCCCCCTTGCTCCTTTATATACGGGGGCAGGGGGCACCCCGTGACACACAAGTTGATCTACAGATCGTTCCTTAGCCATGTGCGGTGCCCCCCTCCACCATATTCCACCTCGGTCATATCGTCGCGGAGTTTAGGCGAAGCCCTGCGCCGGTAGAGCATCATCATCGTCACCACGCCGTCGTGCTGATGGAACTCATCCCCGACACTTTACTGGATCGAAGTCCGGGGATCGTCATCGAGCTGAACGTGTGCTGAACTCGGAGATGCCGTACGTTCGGTACTTGGATCGGTCGGATCGTGAAGACGTACGACTACATCAACCGCGTTGTCATAACGCTTCCGCTTACGGTCTATGAGGGTACGTGGACTACACTCTCCCCTCTCGTTGCTATGCCATCACCATGATCTTGCGTGTGCGTAGGAAAATTTTTGAATTTACTACGTTCCCCAACAAAAAGGACCTTTCCAACTTGGAGACCACTTTCCGAATTTTCTATCTTTTGAACCAATTGGTAGAATCACCTTCCACACGAGATCGCCAACTTGAAAATTCTTCAACTTGACCTTCTTATTATAATCTCTTGCCACCCTCAACTTATCTCTCTCTATGGCATTCAAAGCAGCCAAACGTTTATCGGCGACTTCATCAATATTGTCCATCATCAAGTTATAGAAGTACACCGCTGATAAATCATTTTGTTTGGCTATGCTCAAAGCATTGAAATTCACTTCCACTGGTAAAACGGCCTCTTGACCATATGCGTGCTCATATGGAGTTACCTTTGTAGCACCATGCCTTGAGATTTTGTGTGCCCACAAAGCTTCAGACAATAGCTCATACCATCTCCTTGGATTATCCTCAATCTTCTTCTTGATGAGATTTATTAATATTTTATTGCTAGACTCAGCTTGTCCATTGGCTTGGGCATAATATGGAGAGGAATTGAGCAACTTTATCTTATATGATTCAGCAAATTCTCTAACTTGATGTGACATAAAAGGTGAACCTTGGTTTGTAGTTAATGTTTGAGGAATGCCGAATCTATGAATAATATGCTCAGTTATGAATTGAATTACCTCTGTATGTGTCATATTTTTGAGTGGTATTGCTTCATACTATTTAGTGAAATAATCAGTTGCCACCAACATGAATCGATGCCCCTTTGAAGAAGAAGGATGAATCTCTCCAATAAATCTAATCCCCAACCTCTAAAAGGCCACGGCTTGATAATAGGATGCAACATAGCAGCGGGAGCAAACTGAATATCACCAAACTTTTGACAGGCTTCACATCCTTTATAATACTAGAAGCAATCATTAACCATTGTCGGCCAATAAAACCCAGCATGTCGTAATAACCATTTCATCTTGGGAGCCGATTGATGAGTGCCACAAATACCTTCATGGACCTCTCCCATAGCAACTCTCGCTTGGTCCTCGTCCAAGCACTTTAAAAGAACATCATCAACCGATCGGCGATAGAGACCATCATCTCTCATTGTGTACTTGAAAGCCATACGTCGAATAGTCATGTCCACCCTTTTACTAGGATCACACAAATAATTAATAATGGGCTCCTCCAGTCTTGGTTTTCTCCTGCATTAAATATTTCATTAGTGGCCGAAACGGTGGGCTCCAATTCGGCCTCCCCTATGTTGGCAAGACTAGACATCGGCCTTTGAGAAATATGAAACATGCCATGATTAACATGATAGCCGGATGCTTGTTGTGCCAACTCATTTGCTCTCCAGTTGTCATGTCTAGATATATGATCAATGCTAAAGTAATCCAAATTAGAAATTATATCTAGACATTTATCAAGATAAACATTAAGTGATTCGTCAAAACATTGAAAGACTTTGGATATTTGTCAAGTTAGGATCCATTTAAACACATCATACCTTGGAGCCGATTATCGCCAACCGGCTTTAAAGAAACGGGCACGAAACCACTTTTTGTGGCGCTGAGAAAATCATATTCTGATAAATCGCGCCCTGTCAAGCAGGTAGCATTGAGATGTTACCAATCCACCGATGCATCGACCAAAGCAACACAAGCTGAATTATCCGCATGAATGACTTCTACTTCATCATCAACCCATTGAATCAAAAACTGGTGCATAGTAGATGGCACGCATTGGTTCGCATGAACCCAATCGCGGCCTAATATCACATTGTAGTTACCTTGCACCTCGGCGACAAAGAATGCGGTAGCCAAAGTTTTGCTTCCCACCGTAAGCTCCACATACATCACACCTTTGGCTTCAATTTTCTCTTTGCCTTCAAATCCATTAAGCACCATGTTGGTCTTTATTAACTCTTCATCACGCAGCCTCAATTTTTTGAAGACCGAATATGGCATAAGATTCACCACAACACCACCATCGACAAGCATTCTAGCAACCGGCGATCCATTAATATGACCTTTAAGGAACAATGGCTTCAAGTGCGTCACCGATTCTTTTGGCTTCTCGAATATAGCATTTTTAGGACCAAAATCTAGCTGAGCTACCTCCCCTTCTTCATCTATAGCACGAAATTTAGCAGGTAAGTAATACACCATATTAATATCCATACCTTCATGAACCGGTGTAGACTCATAATCAAGCATTTCCTCTCCTTCCGCAAGCATGTCCACTGACTCCGAAATATCTTCAAGGGAAGAGGAAGTAGTAGGCAAAGTGGACGATGTAATAGTAGCCGCATCGTCCTCCGTTGGTGGTGTAGGTGTAGCTATGATCAATGCAGAAGCTGCAATATTTTATTTTTTCTTTGGCCTCCACACTTGTTTTGGGGGTATCATGGGACGGCTTTCATTGAATAATTTATCCCTTAGCTTTTCTGCTTCTTGTTCCTCCTTCTCATGACTCCTC
Organism: Triticum dicoccoides; assembly: GCF_002162155.2. Lineage (NCBI taxonomy): Eukaryota > Viridiplantae > Streptophyta > Magnoliopsida > Poales > Poaceae > Triticum > Triticum dicoccoides. The sequence goes on from NC_041383.1 coordinate 76,071,321, forward strand.
ATGCGCTGCAATCTCCTTTTTTGCGCCTTGGTCAAACCGGAAGGACACCACTTAGGCTGATTATATTTTGGATCCCTCGACTTGGCCTTGCTTGTGCTAGCTTCATGATCATTAGCCATGGGGCCTTGCTGGACCGCAGCCACATGTTTATTAGAATCAGACGGATTATCAACAATAATCGGCTCTTTGATTATTAATTCTTTAGTGCCTATCATAATAGTTTCACCACTAGCATTCTTCTCCTTTTGCTTGCTAGGCTCTCAAATTTCAGCACTTGGTGATTTGGCACGCCACACTTGCCGGTTGACCCTTTTTTGATTATCTTGCATTGGCCGATTGACACCATTGTTCAAACGGCCTCGTGTGGGATAAGAAAGCCTCTCATGAACGGGCCTCCTTGGTTCTGCCCAACCCGGATGAAAAGCATAAGGGGCCATTGGGGGCTACCCCCATCCTCCATTGAAGCCTCCCATGTAGTATGGCGCATACGGGGCGGCGCCATCCATGGTCCTAGTGCCCATGACCCATATGGCCTTGTGTGATGCTGAAATTCTTCCCTCAGAGGTGATCTTGAGCGCTTCAAATTTGATGACTGTTTAGAGCTAGAACTGGCCGCTTGATTGGCATACTTGGACAACAGCATATCAAAAGTTGGCTTGATTCTCTTGCGCTGCACTTTGGCTTCATTCGTCTTCCACTTGCCAACCTCTGGACTCTTGGGCTTAATAAATTTGACATGAGTGTTCTCTTGCACTTGTGGTTGCCCCCCGAGTGTAGGATTCTTGATGGTGATCTTGATTACCTCCTTGCCACCGGGTTGCTTGTCAAGCACAACTTGTCTCCCAAAGACCTTGTTGCTCTCCTCATTTTTCCTGGGCTCACCAATGACAATATTATTTTTATTAGCTGATTCGGCTGTGTTGGGCCGAATTAACATCTTCTTCCCCTCCAAATCCATGGTGTTCATTGGGAAAGGCTGCTTATCAACTTGCATCTCAGAAAAATTCAATCGTCCGTCATTAATGGCCGATTGTATCTGTCGTCGAAAAACATTACAATCATTAGTAGCATGAGAAAAAGAATTATGATACTCGCAATAAGCACGCCGTTTCAGCTCTTCGAACGGCGGTAAAATATGAGATATTCTAATAATCTTGGCTTGCAACAAAGCATCAAATATTTTGTCACACTTAGCAATGTTGAAAGTAAATTTCATCTCTTCGTCATGATTCTTATGAATCGGCTTTAAATCATTGCAAGTAAATGGTTTGGCCTTAGATAGCCAAACAAATTCAGCAGCATAAATATCACCCTCATCGTCCGAGTGGTCACTATCATACTCAACCATATTCATCTTAGGACGATCAGTTTTATATATATGCACCTCTTTAAGATCTTTGCTTCGGCTTTCTTGAGCCAAAGCCCTTTGCAAGACTTGGTTGATATTTAAAAACTCATGTCCTTCTAGCCTTTCTCTAATCTGAGTTCTCAAACCACTAAGCACAAGATTAGCCAAATCTCTCTCAGTTATCACCAAACTATAGCACCGGTTTTTTGTATCTCTAAATCTCTTGACATAATCGGAGACCGATTCATCGTGATTTTGTCTAACCGATGTAAGATGTGACAACTTAAGCTCATTATCACCACTATAAAAATGATCATGAAACTTTTGTTCCAAGTGAAACCATGTAGTAATAGAACCAGGTGGTAATGCAGAAAACCACGAAAAAGCAGTACCGGTTAAAGATAAAGGAAAATTACGTACTCTCCACTCATCTCGTGAACTTGCCTCACCTAATTGTGCCAAGTACTAACTAACATGCTCCCAGGTGGTTTTTGTGCCCTCTCCATTAAACTTAACAAAATCTGGAATTTTATATCCTGGAAGGCATTGAATTGCATCAAAGTATTCTGGATATGGCTTTTGGTAAATACGGTTCCTTGGTAACTCAACTCCAAAATTCTCTCTCAGCATCTTAGCCATCTCCCCTCTAAGATTAGCTAGACCATCATCCACGGTGGACGATGAAGCTTGTGGCGGTAGCATAGGAGGAGTAGGGTTAGTAGTTGTAGGTGTAAATTGTGGCATGCATGCCGAATTGTAATTCGGCGGTGATCTAACAGTGTTTGCTCTTGTAGGTAGGGTTTGGTTCGGCGTCACCACCGAACTTGGCATACTCATGATAGGATTAATGGGTGCAGCAACAATTTGATTTGTGGGGCTAGGATAAAAATTCATCGGCATGGGGGCGCCGATGAAATAGGTAAAGTTGGACTAGGGATTTCTGCGGTAGCAGGCACACCAACATTACCACTAGATGATTGAGGCACACTATGTTTAGCATTACTATTTTCCAAGAAAATTTGGTATAAAAGATTATTGCTATCAGTAATGCGACTATCAATTTCAGCCCATACCTCAGGAGAGAAGGTATTACTTACAGAGGGTTTAACCTGTTCATCATGAAGAGGAGGAAACTTGATTTCTCCAACCGGAGTGATATTGCCTTGACGATCCTTTTTGAACTTAGCAAGGAACTCCTGCATCTCCTTCTCTTCACGCGCCTTCTTGTACTCCTCATAAGCTTGGCGATGTTCCTCCGATAACTCCTCAAAATTGGGCTTGATTATGTTATCGGCGTCGATTTCCGAGGGCTTGGGAATCTTGTCGTTGCCAGAGATGATGGATGATGATGATGATTGATCTTGTCCCCAGCGAAGTCACCAAAAAGTGTGTTTGCACACGAACACGTCACTGTGTACCTCCAACGCCGAGGGTGATGCACCGCAGCTCACGTCGAAGGAGACCCGTCTAGAAGCGCGGTACGCAGGCAATCCGGCGGGCGCCTTTGAGGACCCGGAACCCCACACGCCTGGGAGGGACCCCGTCAGGGCGCGTGGCAGCTATGGGCTGCCCTAGGTCGACCTGATCGCCCCTAGGGCCTCGAGGTTCGCCGCCCTGCAATGAAGAAGAACAAGCGAAGAACGAGAACAAGAACAAGAGAGAAGGCAAAAGTAAAGGTAAAAGATTGATAGATTGATAGATTGATAGATCGATTGTGTGTTGTTATTCAATGGCCGTCACCCCTTACATATATATGAGGCGGCTGGACTTTTCGTACAAGAAAAGGACTCAAATCCCGTCCAAAACATCAAAAGATAACCTAACTCGGACTACGAGGGTCGGAACTTCCGGTCAGCCTGGAACTTCCGGGCTAAAATTACATCAAGTAGCCCTCTTGTATAGCTCCTGCAGGTTGCACATGGCCTCGGATCGCGATGGTCCAAAAAGTAAAGTTGTAGATCTTGCAATAGAGAAAAACTCTTCGGTTCATCACTTTTTCATCCGAGGTCATCTTGATATTGAATTCTGGCCCGTAAATCTGCAAACAATGTTGAAGTTCCAGCTTTCGGGGCGAACCGTGTGCGAACTTTCTGTTGAGCCCGGAACCTCCCCGGAAGTTTTGCCCGGAACTTCCGGGCTAAAATTTTGCAACACACTGTTTTGGCTCTAACTTTTTCATACGAACTTCGATGGACACGTTCTTTATATCAAAATCGATCGTTTCGACGAGACGAAGACAATCCGTGTAGAAACTTTTCCCATAGGAGGTCGTCCTGAAGGCCTAATTGGCCGAACAATACTCTGAATACGAAATCATAATATTTTGAGCATAGTTTTGGCCCTTGAGATGAGGTCGGATGGCGATAACCCAAACTTCAAAGATGTTCATATCGATAATATGAAACTTTTTCATGTAGATCACTTCTCTATTTGAGGCCATCTTAATCAAGTTCTTAACCGCGCCAGAATCTGGTGTCAACACATTCTGGGTCAACTAGCGACCCCGATACACTACTGGGCCGGCCCATTGTAGCCAGCAGCGCACGCAGCAAATGGCGTACTGCAGCGAACCGCCACTGTAGCGACTATGTACTGTAGCCATCCAGTTTGCTGTAGCGAATCGGTTTTTTGGCCCGTATTTTTATTTCGAACATTTTTCCAAAAATTAAATAATTTTTTGAAAATGCGAACATTTTAAAATTGGGAACATTTTTCTAAAATTTTCGAACATTTTTTGAAAATGCAAACAATTTTTGAATTTGTGAACAAATTTGGAAAAAGGGACATTTTCTGAAATTCCAAACAATTTTTTAAACGTGAATATTTTTTGAATTCTAAAATGCGAACATTTTTTGAATTTGTGAATTTTTTTGGAAAAGGGAACATTTTTTAAATTACGAAAAAATAAAAACCATGAACAATTTTTTAATTTGTGAATGAAATTTGAAAAACAGGAACATTTTATGAAAATTCAGAACAAATTATTTGAAAACGGGAACATTTTTTGAATTTGTGAACAAATTTTGGAAAACGGGAACATTTTTTGAATTTGTAAATGTAAAAAACAGGAACTTTTTTGAAATTCAGAAACAAAATTTGAAAATAAACTTGAAAAGAAAAAATGAAACAGAAAAAAAAAGAAACAGAAAAAAGAAAAGAAAAAAGGAAAAAAAGAGAAAAAGAGAAATAGAAAAAAGGAAAACAAAAAGAAAATGAAAAAGAAAAAGGCGGGTCAAGAACCTTCTAGAAGGTTCCCAAAACCGGAAAAAAACGGCTGGAAAAATCATAGAAGGTTGCCAAAAAACGGTGTCTGCTGAAATGCTAAAATGGGCCAGCCCACTCAGTCGCTCGCTCGCACCTCCTCCTGTGCGAAGCGCCGACATCTTGCCGCAACGAGCGGCGAGTAGGATTTTCCAAAGAAATACTCCCTCCAAAGAAAGAGGTTGCAATTGGACCACTTGGTGAGAAACGCGAAACGAGGCCTGGCCCGTGGAGTAAATGCGGCCCATAGGAGAAGCGATCAAGGTAGGGGTTGCGGAGCCCTTTATGATTTATTATCCGCCCACTCTCTCTCGCCCATTGCACAAGCTAGTATTTGGGTGATGGTCAAAACACCGAGTTGTCAATGGGGAGCGGTTGCCTATTTACATCTATACTATCTAGATTCAGTTGGTAATAATGCCTTCATTTCATCAAAAAGTCAGGGGATGCACCGTGAACAGGATATTGTGTGTAGGGAGGGGGCAAAGGCCCCCTTACGCCTAATCAAGCAGCACTTCAGGCCATGCGGAGTCAGCCGCCGCCAAAGGCCTTCAGGCCGTGTGGAGGGCCCGCCGGCTCGTGTCAGCCACCGCCAAAGGCCTTTAGGCCGTGCGAAGGGCCCGCTGGCTCGTGTCAGCTGCCGCCAAAGGCCTTCTGGCCGGCGCGGTGGTGACGATGGCGATCCTCTCGTCCGGCCACTCGTAGATGAAGAATGGCCGGCTTCCCCGCTCAGCCTTTGCCGCCGTCTTCACCAGGGTCATCAACGGGCTCGTCGGTGAGGTCCTCACCGGCCCAAGGCGCTTCTGCCGGCGTCATCATCCTGATCGCCTACGGCGCGACGGTCACTGCGCAGTTACATGCTCGCCACGAGGATGGCGGCCTGATGGCCATGCAGTATGAGAACTTCTCCACATGATGGCGTGTGCTTATTGTAATAATTTCCGCCTGCTAGTAAGTAAATTTGCGCGTACGTGCTGCGAGAGAAGCTTAATGGACTTTAAGAAAGGTGGAAAGACTGCTTAACTTAACACGTCTGGACGCATGTCCACCTCTTGGTTCACATTTACTATGATTTTCCTTTTTGCTGCATTTACAACGATTTTACCAAAAGGTTGTTGTGATGCAAACTACTCCTACATACCCCCCAAAAAAAACTATTCCTACATGCTTATCCAATGTAGTATACTTGTTCAACAAATGATACTTAATACAGTAGTCTAACAGGTATGGACAACAGTAAAAGATCACATATTTGTTTAAAATATTTGCACGAGAGTATAATTACATTTAAGTTCTAACTGGAGACCATCTAGGAGCTACATCACAAAGTGGTGATATATAGTGGATAGTGGAAATATTTTCCTTCATGTGGTTCTGGAAGGCATGCAACAACAAATTTGATCTTTACGTCAGGCACTGAACACTTAGTACAATACATTGCAGAACAGGAGTGTTTTCTGCTATCAAGCAACCCCCACTTCCGAAATACAACAACATCATTCTCCTCTCCTCGCCCAAGTCCTAAATCACATGCACACCCCACATGTGGATGACGGTATGCATGGTGGAGGCAGCTAGCCGCATGGTCCAAGCAAGCCATGACTAGAAACAAGGCGGATCGATGAGCTGGCTGGCTCATGCATGGGCATGCACCGACTGCTATTAATCACGGACGGTAGACCAAGCGTCTGTGTTGCATGGCGATTGCCTAAAGTCCCACCTGCATTAGAGCATGGTTAATAATACAACCAACAATCGGCCATAAGGAATTGCCATGTCATTTAGAGTCAACCTTGTAACCGACATGCACAATAATAAGTCTTATATGTGTACTTCCGTCCGAAAAAGCTTGTCCATCAAATAGATGGATCTACATCAAGTTAGTGCTAGATACATCTATTTGAGAGACAAGCTTTTTAAGATAGACGTACTGTTTTATTAGTAGTTGGTCCATCTTAGGGCATCTTTAACGCTAAACGCTTGTTGAGGCGCTTAAGCAACTAAAAGTAATTGTTTTTTCGTGGCGCTCGTTTAAGAGTCCCTGCCTCCAACGCTCCTAGTAATATATAGACGCCTCACAATTCAAAAGACGCACCCAAGCGCTAGCTCTCCCCAACGCAGCAAAAAAAGTAGCGGCCGTAGTTTGTGTTGATTCCGTTGAGATCTCCATGCTAATTCTGGCTGTCAAGTTAGGGCATGTACAATGGTCGATAAAGTAGTCTTATTTTAAATCTTGCATGTAATTTTGAGATGACAAAAAAATATGTCTACAATGGGTCATCTTCTAGCCTTATTTTCAATAACTAGTTATTCCTAAAAACGTGGTGAGACATATTGTGCTAAGAGATCATCTCTTGCCTTCTCTTAACTAAGAGAAGACAAGCCTTCTCTTATGATTTCTCTCTCCTTCACCTCATCATTTATCCTACATGGCATTGCTAAGATAGAATCATTATACATGCACACGCTGCCACCTAGTTCGTTGCATGCGGAAAAAAAGAGTGCAAGCGCCCGACGACAGGAATTGCACCGACGCAAGCCAAAATCCTAGGCTTGGCCAGGAATCGGACGAAACGGCCAGGAAAATCACCCTAGCGCCCGTTTTAAGCCCTTACAACCTCACAAAGCATCTTGGGGCTCGTGCTAGAGCCGTCTACTAACCAAGAGCCCGTTTCTCTTCTCTCTCCTCTTTTCTCTTCTCCAACTAAGCAAAGATATAATATTGTAGTCTTTATAGCATATGCTTATGTCATCTTATTGTATTTGTTCTTATTAATCATAGAAGAGAAAAGCGCCAGTTTTGTGTGCTGATTGGCTAAATGGGACGAGCTGGCATTAATTAAATTTGTGTACCCAAGCGGGACCGCACTTGCATGCCGTGTTTGTTTGCCTCCACGCACTACAAGCCCGGCATCACTTTGTTGGCCACTACTACTTCATGTCTAGCCGTCCATCTTCATGGCAGATTTTATTTGATTTAAAGGTTGGCGGCACAATGAGACCCGAATGGAATGGAACAAATCAAATTCCGTATGTGTGAAGGATGCTACCTTCGAGGTGGGGTGGCGGGACACTCCGGTGGTATCCTTCTGGGTGTGAAGGATGCTACCTTCAAGGTGGGATCCATGGATCATGGATCCCACTTTGTTAGTATGGAGGTCTGGAAGCGTGATGTTAACTCTAAGTGGGAGGTTATTGTGGTCTACGGTCCTGCCGATCATAGTCGATCGGCTGCCTTCCTGGCCGAACTCCACACCAAGATTGCCTTCGCGACACTTCCGGTCGTGGTTGGCGGGGATTTCAACCTCCTCCGCTCCACGGAGGAGAAGAGCAACGCACGGGTTGACCTCGCGGAGATCCGTCGTTTCAACGACTGGGTTGCAGACTTAGGACTGCTGGAGTTAGACAGGGTTGGGGCGAGATACACCTGGACCAACAGACAGGTTTCCCCAACCCTTAGTGTGCTTGACCAGATTTTTGTCTCTCCCGACTGGGAGTTGCGGTTCCCCCTAGCCTCTCTCTAGGCCATTACGCGCATCGGGTCTGACCACGTACCCCTTCTCTTGTCCTCTCGAGATGAGAGGCCACGCCCTCCACCGCGGTTTCGTTTCGAAACCTTTTGGCTACGGCAACCGGGCTTCACGCTGCCGTCCAGGCTCACTGGGTGTCGGCTTTATCCGAACCCCATAGAGCGATGTCGATCCCAGATGAGTGGCATCACCTGTCCAAGCGGTCTAGGCAATTCATGAAGGGATGGGGTGCTAATATTGGGAGGGACCGTCGTGTCCAGAAGGCTTCCTTCCTCAAGTAAATCCGTGCTCTGGACCTTCGCGCAGATATCTCAGGGATCTCTACAGAAGAATGGGCACATAGATATAACCTGGAAGAGTCCCTCATGGAGATCTACTCCAAGGAGGAAGAATTTTGGCGCCAACGCGGATCTATAAAGTGGGTGCTGTTTGGTGATGCCAACACAGCTTACTTCCAGGCTATCGCTAATGGCCGTAGGAGACGTTGCTCCATCCCCCTTTTATGGGAGGGCGGCCATCTTCTTCAGGATCCACCAGCGATTCGCGCTTTGGTGGACGACTTTTATAAGTCGTTATTTATGGGCCGCGCCAGGGACGGTGTCACCCTGGCTGACCATATCTGGTCGCATGACTAGCTAGTTTCCCCGGTGGAGAATGCAGCGTTAACTTCCCCATTTGATGTCGTGGAGGTGGAAGCATTCGTCAAATCGATGAACCCGGCCTCGGCCCCAGGTCCCGATGGGCTTCCGGTCCGCTTTTTCCAGGCCTTCTGGCCGATGGTCAAGGAGATCATTCTGGACCTATTCCGGGATTTCTCCAGGGGGACATTAGACATGTCTCGGCTCAACTACGGGATCATCTCCCTGATTCCTAAAGTTCCAGGAGCTACCGACATTAGACAGTTCCGCCCTATCACCGTCCTTAATGTGATATTTCGGTTTCTGGCTAAGGGGTACGCCACTAGGGCGGCCCTGATCGCTCCCCAGATCCACCATCTGAATCAATCGGCCTTCACGAAAGGTAGATATATTCTTGATGGGGTCCTTGTCCGTCAGGAAATCATCCATGAGGTCAAGACCAAACACCTTCGTGCGGTGTTCTTCAAGATTGACTTCCACAAGGCATATGATACCGTCCATTGGTCCTTCCTTCGGGAAGTATTGCTTAAACATGATGAGCGGGCGTACGGCCGTTAATACCAATGGGGAAATCAGACCTTATTTCTCAACGGGACAAGGTGTTCGGCAAGGGGACCCGATTTCCCCTTTCCTTTTCAATCTTGTGGTTGATGCGTTAGCTTTGATACTAGATTTAGCCAGGCAGGCCGGCCACATTAGGGGGATTTTCCCCCATCTTGTGGCCAATGGAGGCCTGACCCATCTCTAGTATGCTGATGACACCATTATGATGGTGGAGGGTTCGGATGAGGATATCTGGAACCTCAAATTCCTCCTCCTTTGCTTTCAGGAGATGTCGGGCCTCACGATCAACTTTGCCAAAAGTGAGGTCATGGTGCTCGGATATTCCCCGTCGGAAGCCCAGCGCATTGCCAACCGCTTGAATTGTCATTTGGGGTCCTTTCCGACCACCTACCTTGGCTTGCCGATTAGTGACAACCGTCTACTGGAGAAAAGACTTCTGCCCTATAGTTGCCAGGCTCCAACCGCGGATGGAGCCTTGGCAAGGGAGATGGCTATCCAAAGCCGCTAGAGTGATCCTGATGAACTCCTCCCTTATTAGCCTCCTGATGTACATCATGGGATTCTATAGTTTACATGAATCCCTCCATCAGGAGGTGACCAAAATCCTCTCCCGGTTCTTCTGGGCTGGCGAGAACAATAAACAAAAATACCACATGGTGAAGTGGTCTCAGATCTGTAAGCCTAAAGACCAGGGTGGTCTTGGGGTCATCTCATCCAAGCGAATGAATATTGCCCTCCTTTCCAAATGGCTCTGGCGGATCCAGACTGAGGAGGGCGGTCTCTAGCTAGAGATTATTCGCGCTAAGTACCTTCATGGTCAACCACTGGTTTTTGCCTCTAGATCAGGCGGGTCCCAATTCTGGCAATCGATGATCCGTCTGATGCATGTCCTGCGCATTGGGACATCCATTACTGTTGGGTCTGGTTCTGGTACCCTCTTTTGGCTAGATAGGTGGGCTGGGCCTCGCTCATTTGCGGAGCGCTTCCCCTCACTATTCTCGATCTGCACCCGCCCACTCCTATCGGTAGCGGTAGCCTTAGCGGACTTGGGGGTTGTTGCCTTCCGCCGTACCTTTGGGGCGGGGGAACGCTAACAATGGGACGAGCTACTCGAATGTATTGCACTCCGCTCCCCCTCCCTCGAGCCGGATTCGCTATCTTGGCATCTTGAGCCAAATGGTCGCTTCTCGACTAGGTCCCTTTATCAGGCGATTGTCCCCACCCCGGGACCAGCGGAATTATCCGTACTTTGGGAAATCAAACTCCCCCTGAAAATCCGCATATTCCTTTGGCTGTGGGTTGGAGGCCGGCTACCCTCGGGCACGGAGGTCCGCAAGCGTAGCAGTCCTGGAGATGGCCTCTGCCCCCTTTGTTTGGTGCCGGAAGATTGCAACCACATTTTCTTCCGATGCCCTGCAGCTCAGTTCCTATGGAGTTGCTTCCGGGAGGTCGTGGGTGGCAACTGGTGCCACGATAACCTCACAGACCTGTTTGGGGAGGCCTTTAGGCTCCCTAGCCCCCGGAAAGCCGCCACTTGGGTGGCTTTGGGGACCCTTGCTTGGACCCTGTGGTGTATCCGCAATAAGCTTGTCATCGAGCGTGTGATTCCCAACCGTGGGACTGACACTATCTATAAAATGTGTGACCTCTTTTTCTTCTTTTTGGGGCTTGTTCCGCTGTGCCCCCAGCATGACTTAAGGACTTGATTGGTACTTGTACTATTGTGTTGGATGCTTGGTCGGTTGCTTTATAATATAAAGTGGGGGGAAACCCTTTTTCGGAATCCCGTACGTGTGTGCCTTCACCAAGAAAATTTTCATCTTCAGAATCATCTTGTCTGGGTCATAAAGATACACCTTCTCCTTCACTACTGGTATGTACGTACGTCGTACATACATATGTATGTATGTATGTATGTATGTATGTATTGGTGGAATCTATCTTTCTTAAGAAGTTGCTCCCCACTACAAGGTATTCTCTTAACATGCAAATGGTCCAACTCAGCAATGCCATGTCATCAGATATCAACCAATCACAAGTTCACAACTAACCTGACCAGCGTCTCTTCCGGACAGCTCTACCGAAAAGTACTTTTGTTTCTGCTGTAACCGATAGAGAATTAAGAGGAGAGACGCATGGTCTTATCCTCCACTCCCCACCACCCCTTCCATATTGGCCATCCAAGTGTCGTCGATGCAAATCTCCACAAGAGCAGCCTGAGGGCAATAGCGCTGCGCTCCTAGGCGGGCGTTGACGCAGCGCCCTCCGCCATATCCAGCCGCCAAACGTCTTTCCATGGCAGCGGCGGCGAATATCAAGATATTAAAGTGGAGGTGACGTTGACCCGGTCTCCGGCAAATCACCCCCTGCGCCTCCTGTCAGCGGCTCGGACGGCAAACGTCCACGCCGTACACGGCGCGCGGCGCATGGCCTGGCTGCCCTCGGCCTTTCACTGCGTCAGACCTGGCCCATCCCACGGCATGGCTGCCAATGGCAGCGGCAGCTCACGGCTCCCGTGATGACACCTCTGCAGCTCTCTTTTTCTCTATCTCGAATCTGCGGATGGCTTCAACTCTTCGCTACCTAGACGGCCATGACTCCGTATCTGACCTGGGTGACCTCCCCGATCGCTGGATTCGACGGCAAGGAGCTACAGTCACCCATGGCACCGTCAGATTTGACGATGAGGAACTGCGCTGACCGCAACCGAGCTCAGCTGAAAAGGTGAGAATTTATTTTTTTGAGATTTTTTCTGCTGTGTCATTGGAAGATTTGGTCCTTAGTTTGTCAGGTGTTGTAGAATCATGAGCATCTAGAATTTGAGAAGGTGAGAGATCCTGTAGTTTATTTTTCTGAAAACATTTTGTTCAAAATTTCTGCCATGTGATTTTGGACACCGTCCCCATTGTTGCAGTATAATTAGAAACAAGCAACTTTGTGCTTGCTTAATTATTGGTTCATCACGGTGATAACCTACACAACAGGTAATTTGATTGGCATGATTTTGATGTCTTATTCAGTGATTGCTGTTTTAGAGGATGTTGACAGGAAAACAACAACGATGGTAAAATAATGTTTAGGATAACATAGTGGAAGGACCAAGAATCCAGTACAATACACAGGTAATGTTGTATACTTCATACTATTATGGCAAAACCACCAGGATTGATTAATCCATCTACACATCATGCCGTTATAGTTTTGTTCAGTATGATGTGCACACTTACAGTTCAATAAACTGATTTACTTTCATGAAGACATACAACAATTTTAACAAAGATTTTGATCGACAAGGATCAATGTTGTGCGTAGCCATTAATTTTTACTCCAGTTTTTATGGGATTGTGCAGTGTTCACATATCAGTGTATTCATCTATAAATCAAGTCAAGACAGTTGGCATTCTATATTTGAATAGAATATTTCATATTTGTTTTTAGTTTTATCTTTCTTCTTCTCATTAGGCGAAAATTAGCCTTTTTTACAGATTTTTTTTGTAGAAATCCATCATGGGCTATTCATGGCACATCAAACACATTAAGATACGCATCAAGGGTGCCTCCCTGCGATAGCCACATCATCAGAGATACGACAAAAATAAAGCACGGTAGCGATTGGGTGAGAGGGAGATCGGGGGTTCACACCAGCCGCAGCGGCGCTCCCGCATCTCCTCCCCTTCCTCTCCCACCGCCGTGTTCGCGGAGGTGCTGCGGATCCCCGCCGACCAGGCCCCGCTGCCGCTCGGGGCGCTCGCCGCCGTGCTTCCCAGCAACGACGACGCCCCCGCAGCGGACGGCGCGTGGGAGGCCGATCTCCACGCAAACCCTAGCGCGGCTCAAGGCGAAGCTCGCGGCGCCGGGCCCGGGCGCGTGGGCCGCCGCCGCTGCTCTGCCCTCCCTCTCTCTGACCAGAGCCCCGCCCTCCTCTGCGCATCCGACCTCCTCCCCATGGTATTGCGACCGACCCCTTGTGCTCGAGTCATGGAGGGGCAGCAGACGATGGTGGGCAAGGAGATGCACTGCGAGCCGCCAGATGCATCAACGCACATCCACCCACATGCGGAGCTCTCCCTCGCCCTACCTTGATTGATTTCCTGCCAAACGCTATATATGCGTCCGTATATACGCATAGGCTAGATCGATCGCTAATTTTTTAAGGGTACTAAATCGCATCGCTAGAAAGGAAAAATGGCGAAGGCCTTTGGTCTATCTGTTGTTGGGCCAGACCGCTAGCAAAGGCTCACGCACGATCCAGTGGATGCCTTTGTTTGTTGGTCTACATGCACGTTCACACGAAGCAAAGTCATCACTTACAAACCCTACAATGTCTCAAAAATAACTTACGAACCCTACAGCAGCTAGCGACACTTGGCGCTCAGCGTACGCAGGTCAACGTACGTGACACATGATCGAGCGCTAGCTGCTAGCACCAGCAGGCAGCAGCAGCGGCCACAGCCAATCGGACGGTGGCGGTCAGCAATGGGCAAGACTCGACGCATGATGCTGCGGCATTCCCGACTTGCCAGTGAAAACGGATAGGCAACTTTCATTGCCAGGTTTTCCGTACCACATAAGCTTTATTATGGATATATTTTTAGGTTGTATCTAGTAACAAAATATGTTCCAATATTCATTATATTAGCTTATTATCTATAGGATCAAATAAAAGTATTAGTGTGCATTGTTAGTTGTAAGGGCTACTTTTACCGTGCATCAAATTTTGTTATGTGCTTCCTAATCCACCCCACCTCAAAAAAGATTCGTCCTCCGCCACTGCATCCACCTCTCCACCACCACGCGCCAGAGGGAGAGGGAGAGGGAGAGGAAGAGGGAAAGGGAGGTAGAGAGCCCAGGGCCCGGGCACAGGTTCTGGTTCTGTGGCGGATAGATCGGATGTGGAGCGCAGCCTTCGGGAGATCGAGAAAGCCACCTCCAGTGACACGCTTGTAGGAAGCAGGGTCTAATGATGTTCGATTTTGCAACCGATGGTTTAATTGTTCAAATGGGAGCTTCATAGGGGCATATTCTCAATTCCATTACCTTCTTAGATTGTTGCTTTTTGGTTGATGCAATACTCAGTCTGGTGGTTTCCTTTTGTTTTTGATGCAGAGGGTGGATGTTTCAGAATGGCGCAGATAGGTTGAGCAGCAATATATGTTTTTTAAGTCCTAGGTGAGCACTCAGGTTCTGTGAATTTTCCCTTCACGGTACTGCAGTATTTTCATGCTTCAAGGAAATAGAAATAATATGGTTTCTCTCTCCCAGATTGTTAATACCGAGAATGGAATTGGAGAAGAGATACTTTTGGTGTTGTCCTATTACCTCTCGTGTCTGATAGGTGACACAAAGTTATCGGTTTAGTTGGCAAAACAAAAGAGTCCAGATTAATTGTGAGGATATGATGATTGGCATACTTAGGCCTGAATCTTGTATCTACATCTGCAATGTAGTGTCTGTCGTGGTTCTAAGTCTGACAGTAGAATGGGGGGTAGGTATAGAGAGGCAAGATCCTAGCTATGGAGTAGTTGTACACACGAGTGTTTTACGAGTTCAGGCCCTTCTCGGAGGAAGTAATAGCCCTACGTCTCGGAGCCCGGAGGCGGTCGACTGATTTATGTGTATATGAGTTACAGGGGTGCGAACCCTTCTACCAGTGGAGGGGGGTGGCTTATATAGAGGACGCCAGGACCCCAGCCAACCCACGTAGCAGAGGGTTAAAGTACATTAAGGCCGGGCGTTACTGGTAACGCCCTATATAAAATGCCATCATGACCATTAAGACTACTTAATTACAGACCGTTTGGATACAGAGTAGATCCTGAACTCCTGGTGGTCGAGTGAGTCTTCATGGTCGAGTGTCTTTAGGTTCGTCGAGTGTCTTCTAGCCGATCGAGTGGAGTCCCTCTTGGTCGACTGAAAAACGGCTTCTTCTAAGGGATGTCCTTGGGGAGGGTACTTTGGACAGGTCAGTAACCCTACCCTAGGTACATGACTTCATTAGTAGCCCCCGAATGGATCGAGGTTTGAGTGAGGACGGAGTTGGCGATCTTTCCGACCTGCTTTCTGGTACTGCAAAGGCGTTTTCGTTCAGGATCAATGACTTTTAAGCGAGGGAGTCAACTCTCTTCAGTCGCCTTGATCCATTCTTTATATCTGTCGAGTGAACTTTATGAACTTGGAGATTTCCGAGCGACGGATCGCAGGAGATCTTCCGTCTGACAAGTTGCCCTGTTGGTTAGCGGATTTAGCGGGATCCGAATTTTGGGAAGCGCACGAAGCGAAGAACGCCGTGGTACTCGCACGGGATAAGGCAGGGACGCCTCGATCTCTGTGCCGCCTTTTTCGCCACGTATCGCGTGCACGACTGTTTCGGGATTTGACAGGATTGCCTGGGCCTACCCGTCAACCACTCGGAAGTGACCCCATATAAGGAACCAGGCGGAGGTTTTCCGAACAGTGCCTCCTCATTTTCTCCTCCCTCGTCTCCAAATTCATCTGTTGCGCTCGCCAACTGCCCATCGCTGCTGCTCCATTCGGGCTTCGTCGGCGGCAATGGTGAAGGAGAAGACGGCGGCTTTGGAGCGGGCGAAGAAGGCGACGGCGCAAGCGAAGGGGAGAGCGCCCAGTCGGGGTGGATCCTCGTCGCGGTCTCGTCTGCCGCAGGGTTGGATCCAAGGAGATTGGATCCACTCGACCATTACCCAAAAGGACCTCGATGACTTAGCCAATGAGGGGCTGATCGAGCACGAAGCAGCGAGGCTTCCGGGGACGGAGTGTCAACCGCAACCTCGGGAGGGTGAGTGCGTCCTCTTTGTGACTCATGTAGATCGAGGGTTTTCTTTGCCGCCACATCTTTTCTTCCGAGGATTTCTGAATTTCTTCGAAGCTCAGCTTCACCATTTCACTCCAAATTCTATCGCCTATCTCTCCGCCTTTGTATCTCTGTGTGAGAATTTCTTGGGTTGTCGGCCGCACTGGGGCCTCTTCAAGCGTATATTCACTTGTCGTTCCCAAACGGTGAAAAAGGCCAGCCCCAATGACGAGAGAACCCAGGTGATCCAGATGTGTGGGGGTCTCGGGGTCCAGATGAGGAGTAAGAGCGCTTTCCCTGCTATGACCCTTCCCGAGTCGGTCAGAGGGTGGCAGTCGACCTGGTTCTACTGCCAAGACCGGTTGACGCCAGGGCAGTCAACCGGGCTCCCTCCCTTCTCCATGAGTCGAGTGAACAAGCCCTCCTCTCTAAAAGTAGTTCCGGAGGAGAAGGCTCAGGTAAAAATGTTGATGGAGCGAGTAGTTCAGTTGATTCGTGAGGACGTGACTGGCATGGACCTTCTGGAGTAGTTCAGTTGCAACCAAGCCTCCGAGTGAGAAACTTGTTCTCCACTCGAAAAGATTATAGAAACTTAGGCGAGCACTGGGCTGCAGCTAAGCCCCCGAGTGGGAGGTTTGCTCTCCACTCGACAGGATTTTTTAGAAACTTAGGCGAGCACTGAGCTGCAGCTAAGCCTCCGAGTGGAAGGCTGGCTTACCACTCGGTAGGATTTTGTTTACTTAGGCGAGTACTTGGACTGCAGCTAAGCCTCCGAGTGGGAGGCTGGCTCACCACTCGGTAGGATTTTCAAAAACTTAGGCGAGCACTGGGCTGCAGCTAAGCCCCCGAGTGGAAGGTTTGCTCTCTACTCAGTAGGATTTTCAAAAACTTTGACGAGCACTGGGTTGCAGCTAAGCCCTCGAGTGGGAGGTTCGCACTCCACTCGAAAGGATTTTGTTTACTTAGGCGAGTACTTGGACTGCAGCTAAGCCTCCGAGTGGGAGTTTTGCTCTCCACTCGGCAGGATTTTCAAAAACTTAGGCGAGCACTGGGCTGCAGCTAAGCCCTCGAGTGGGAGGTTCGCTCTCCACTCAGAAGGATTTTTTAGAAACTTAGGCAAGCACTGAGCTGCAGCTAAGCCTCCGAGTGGGAGGCTGGCTCACCACTCGGTAGGATTTTCAAAAACATAGGCGAGCACTGTGCTGCAGCTAAGCCCTCGAGTGGAAGGCTGGCTTACCACTCGGTAGGATTTTGTTTACTTAGGCGAGCACTGGGCTGCAGCTAAGCCCCC
>NC_041383.1:76088969-76126036 GCF_002162155.2 Triticum dicoccoides
GAGTACTTGGACTGCAGCTAAGCCTTCGAGTGGGAGGTTCGCTCTTCACTCTGAAGGATTTTTTAGAAACTTAGGCGAGCACTGAGCTGCAGCTAAGCCTCCGAGTGGGAGGCTGGCTCACCACTCGGTAGGATTTTCAAAAACTTAGGCGAGCACTGGGCTGCAGCTAAGCCCCCGAGTGGAAGGTTGGCTTACCACTTGGTAGGATTTTGTTTACTTAGGCGAGCACTGGGCTGCAGCTAAGCCCCCGAGTGGGAGGTTGGCTCACCACTCGGTAGGATTTTCAAAAACTTAGGCGAGCACTGGGCTGCAGCTAAGCCCCCGAGTGGAAGGCTGGCTTACCACTTGGTAGGATTTTGTTTACTTAGGCGAGCACTGGGCTGCAGCTAAGCCTCCGAGTGGAAGGCTGGCTTACCACTCGGTAGGATTTTTACAAGCTTAGGAGAAACGGGTTCGCAGCTAGGCCACCCACTGGGGGACAGGTTTATGAGAACAAAAGCAATAACAATCACTAAGAAAATTATGAAACTCTTTGTCTTTGATGAATACACTACATGAGTACTTTTTATTACAACTCATCCGAGTGAAAAACTTAAGTATAAAAGGGGCGGAGTAAGTCCGCGTTCCATGCTCTGGGCTCGTCAATCTGGTGCTAGACATTGTAAAGGCGGTATGCCTCATTATGGAGAACTTTGGTGACGATGAAGGGACCTTCCCAAGTAGGAGCAAGCTTGTGTGGTTTCTGCTGATCCACTCGGAGAACTAAATCTCCTTCCTGGAAAGCTCGACTCTTCACATTTCTGGCATGGAAGCGCCGCAAGTCCTGCTGGTAAATGGTCGGTCGGATCAAGGCCATCTCTCTTTCTTCTTCTAGAAGATCGACTGCGTCCTGTCGGGCCTGCTCTGCTTCGGCTTCGGTGTAAAGTTCAACTCAGGGCGCGTCGTGAAGCAGGTCACTCGGCAAGACTGCTTCAGCTCCGTAGACCAAGAAGAACGGAGTCCTCCCAGTCGATCGATTCGGCATGGTCCTCAACCCCCAAAGTACCAACGGAAGTTCGTCGACCCACGCACCAGCTGCGTGTTTGAGGTCGCACATCAGTCGGGGTTTCAGTCCTTTGAGAATTAAGCCATTTGCTCGCTCTGCTTGTCCATTCGACTGGGGGTGAGCGACTGAAGCGTAGTCGACTCGCGTACCCTGAGATGCGCAGAAGGCTCTGAACTCTTCGAAGTCAAAGTTTGACCCATTATCTGTGATGATACTGTGGGGAACTCCGTATCTGAACACCAACTCCCTGATGAAGCTGACGGTGGTGCCGGCGTCCAAATTCTTGATGGGTTTAGCCTCGATCCACTTAGTGAACTTGTCGACTGCTACCAACACATGGGTGTAGCCATTTCTGCCTGTCCTCAGAGGTCCAACCATATCCAGTCCCCACACAGCAAAAGGCCAGACGAGTGGAATGGTCTTCAAGGCCGAGGCAGGTTTGTGTGACATATTGGAGTAAAATTGACATCCTTCACATTTGTCGACTATCTCTTTCGCCATCTCATTTGCTCTGGGCCAATAAAAACCAGCTCGGTATGCTTTAGCCACAATGGTCCGAGAAGATGCATGATGGCCACAGGTCCCCGAGTGGATGTCGTTGAGAATCATTCGACCTTCCTCTGGTATTATTCATTTCTGGCTGACTCCAGTCGCACTTTCTCTGTATAACTGTCCCCTCATGACGGTGAAGGCTTTGGATCGGCGGACGATCTCCCGAGCCTCTTCTTCATTTTCGAGGGAGCTCTTTTCTCAAAATATAGGCGATATTGGGCACTGTCCAATCGGGAGTGATGACCAAAACTTCCATGATCAAGTCGACCACAGCTGGGACCTCGACTTCAGTCGGATCTGTGGCGCTTTTGGGCTGCGGGACTTCCTCAGTGAAAGGATCTTCTTGAACTGATGGTGTGTGAACATGCTCCAAAAACACACCACTCGGAATGGCTTTCCTCTTGGAACCTATCTTCGCCAAGTCATCGGTTGTTTGATTTTTCAGTCGGGGAACATGATGGAGCTCTAATCCCTCAAATTTCTTCTCCAGCTTTCTAACTGCATTGAAGTATCCAGTCATGGCCGGGCTTCTGACGTCCCACTCCTTCATCACTTGGTTGACCACTAAGTTCGATTCGCCGTAAACCATGAGGCGACGGACGCCGAGTGAAATGGCCATTCGCAACCCGTACAAGAGTGCTTCGTATTCTGCTTTATTGTTGGAGGAATCAAAGTGAATCTGGAGTACGTATCTGAGCTTATCTCCTCGGGGGGAAACCAAGACTACTCCGACACCGGAACCATTCAGCATTTTGGAGCCATCGAAGAACATAGTCTAGTGCTCCGAGTGAACTTGGGTCGGCAACTGCTGTTCAGTCCGCTCGGCGAGGAAATCTGCTATTGCTTGGGACTTGATAGCTTTCTTTGCCTCAAATCTGATATCAAGGGGAAGAAGTTCAATCGCCCATTTTGCCACTCGACCAGTTGCGTCTCTGTTGTGCAGAATCTCTGATAAGGGGGCGTCGGTGACGACTGTGATAATGTGGTCAGAGAAGTAGTGGGCAACTTTCTTCATGGTCATGAAAATTCCATACACAAGCTTCTGATAATGAGGGTATCGTTGCTTGGACGGGGTCAGGACTTCAGAAATGTAATACACTGGGCGCTGAACTTTGAAGGCTTTTCCTTCCTTTTCCCGCTCGACCGTAAGTACAGTACTGACGACTTGTCCTGTGGCTGCAATGTAAAGCAGCAAAGGCTCTTTGCTGATTGGGGCAGCAAGCACCGGCTGGGTGGAAAGCAGGGTTTTTAACTCTGCAAACGCTGCATCGGCTTCTTGAGTCCACTCGAACTTGTCTGACTTCTTCATCAGTCGTTAAAGAGGCAATGCCTTTTCACCGAGGCGAGAGATGAATCGACTTAATGCGGCCAAGCATCCAGTAAGTTTCTGGACATCGTGCACATGCACGGGGCGTTTCATTCGGAGTATAGTGCCAACTTATTCTGGGTTAGCATCGATTCCCCGTTCGAAAACGAGAAAACCGAGCAACTTTCCGCCAGGAACTCCGAATGTGCATTTTGATGGATTAAGCTTGATATCGTACCTCCTGAGGTTTGCAAATGTTTCAACTAGGTCAGTCAGCAGGTCGGAACCTTTCGGTGACTTGACCACAATGTCATCCATGTATGCTTCCACATTCCGACTGATTTGAGTGAGCAAACACTTCTGAATCATCCTCATGAACGTGGCTCCGGCATTCTTGAGGTCGAATGGCATGGTGACATAACAGAAGCACCCGAATGGGGTGATGAAAGCCGTTTTGATCTCATCGGGTCCAAACAGATGGATCTGATGGTACCCGGAATAAGCGTCCAAGAAAGAAAGTCGCTCACATCCCGCAGTTGAGTCGACTATTTGGTCGATGCGGGGAAGAGGAAAATGATCTTTCGGGCAGGCCCGATTGATATGCTTGAAATCGATGCACATGCGAAGAGAATTGTCCTTTTTGGGGACCATGACGACATTGGCGAGCCACTCAGAGTGGTAAATCTCTCGGATAAACTCTGCAGCTAGGAGCCGAGCCACTTCTTCGCCAATGGCCTTTCTTTTCTGGACGGCGGACCGTCGCAGATGTTCCTTCACAGGTTTTGCCTTCGAGTCGACTCGTAGATGATGCTCAGCCAGTCCCCTGGGTACACCCGGCATGTCAGAAGGTTTCCATGCGAAGATGTCCCAGTTCTCACGGAGGAACTGGATGAGCGCTTCTTCCTATTTGGGGTCGAGTGTTGTGGAGACATGAGTCGGAGCAGCGTTTGGGTCGGTCGGGTGGATGTGAACGGGCTTTGTCTCACCGGACGTCTGAAACGCTGATTACGTGGCAGGTTTTTTGGCTCGCAATAAATCACTCGGGTCTGTGTTCCTTTGGTGTTCCTGCCACTCTTCTGCCACCATCTGAGCATCGGCAATTTTTGAGCCCTTCTGGAAGCACTCTTCTGCCTTCTTGCGGTTACCAGTGACAGTGATCACGCCTTTAGGGCCTGGCATTTTTAGCTTGAGGTACACGTAACAAGGTCGAGCCATAAATCGTGCATACGCTGGTTTGCCCAAAATTGCATGATAGGCACTCTGGAAGTCCACAACCTCAAATGTCAGCTTCTCTTTGCGGAAATTATTTGAATCACCGAAAACTACATCAAGAGCAATCTGGCCGAGTGATGCGGCCTTCTTGCCAGGGATGACTCCATAAAAACTCATGTTGCTTGTGCTCAGCCTGGACATCGAAATGCCCATCCCTTTCAGCGTCTCAGCATACAATATATTCAAACTGCTGCCGCCATCCATCAACACTTTGGTCAGTCGAGTGCCCTCAACGACCGGATCGACCACCTACGCTTGCCTCCCAGGGGTGGCTATGTGCGTGGGGTGATCAGATTGGTCGAACGTAATGGCGGTCTGAGACCACTTCAGGTAATTGGGTGTTGACGGAGCAGCCATGTTCACCTCTCGGTTTATAACTTTCAGTCGGTTTTCGCTTTCAACATCGGCAAAAATCATCAAGGTGGAATTGACCTGCGGATATTCTCCATCACTATCCTCCTTGTCCTCAGCTTTGTCCGACTCTTTTTCTTTGTCTTTGGACTGCTTCCCTTGGAACTGCTGTGTCAGGAGTCGACATTGCCGAGTGGTATGCTTCGGATAGATGAAATTACCCTCTTCGTCTTTCTTGGTGTGGATGTGACATGGCAAATCCAACACGTCATTTCCTTCCTTATCTTTTACCTTCTTGGGGTTCCAAGGCCCCTTGGGTTTCCCTTTGAATTTTTCTTGGTTCAGGGCCAAGGCTTCTCCAGGTGCGGCTGGCTCAGCTTTACGCTTTTGCTTCCGACTGGAATTTCCACCTCCGGTGTCCTGGGTGACTGACTTGTGTTTGCCGCTCCGGAGCCGATCCTCTTCCTCACCATTGGCATATTTGATGGCTATTTCCATCATTCGACTCAGAGACATGTCTCCGGTTCGACCGAATTTCAGGCTTAGCTCTCTGTTCTTTACGCCCTCTTTGAAGGCGCAGACTGCCTGGTGATCGGACACATTTTCTACTGTATGATGCAGTGTGATCCATCTCTGGATGTAATCCCTCAGAGTTTCATTCGACTTCTGTACACAAGATTGCAGCTCTGTCAATCCTGCTGGCCGCTTGCACGTTCCTTCGAATGTCCTGACAAACACTCGGGAGAGGTCCTCCCACGTGTAGATGTTGTTGGGCATCAACTGATTCAACCATGCCCTGGCTGACCCTTCCAACATGAGGGGCAGATGCTTCATGGCCACCTCATCATTTCCACCGCCGATCTGAACAGCCACTCGGTAGTCCTCAAGCCAAGTGTCGGGCTTGGACTCACCGTTGAACTTACTGACTCCAGTCGCCAACCTGAAGTTGGGAGGAATCACTGCGGCTCTGATGGCTCTGCTGAAACACTCTGGTCCGGAGACGTGTACTCGGCTGCTGGAGGGTATGTCTCGGTCATTACCCTCTCTGTGGGCTCTCTTCCGGTCGACCAGACCATGGACGATGATGGATCTCGCGTCAAAGCCTGGTTCTTTAGGGTCGACTGGAATTCTTCGTCCGCCACTGTATTGGCGTCTGTCATCTTGCTGCCGAGGCATATATGATCCACCCCTCCGGGGAGGAGTGGGCACTCAACGTCGATCATTGCAATCGACTCGGTGATCATCCTGCTCATAGTTCCTGTACTGATGGTGTCGGTCACCACGCCCTTCACGCCTCGGAGGCGATCTGGGGCTATGAGCCGACTGGACTGTATTCGCCGCCACGGACCTGCTATGGATCCTGTTCCGCGACTGCGACCCAGCTAAATTCTGATCTCCAGCTGCCCGGAGCAAATCTCTGATCTGCATCAAGCCACTACCAGCCTCTGACTGGGAAGGCTGAATCGACTCTGCTATACATGTTGCAGCTGCTAAATTCTGGATTGGAGTGCGGTATACCTGAGCCGGAGGTTTAAAGAGTTGTCGTCGACTGGAGTCTGGAATCCATTGTCGCGCGCGCTCGTCGAGTGCCCGCTGAAGGTTCTCCAGTCGAGTGCGCTCAGCCAGGTTGGCCAAGCGCGCGTCCTCTAAGGCGTGAGCCTCAGGGGTTTCTCCAACGATCGGAGTATGAAGCGCATCCATGTTCCAGCGGCGAAGCTCTTCCCTCTGCTGTGAGTCGAGGGGCTCGGGGCGGTACTCCTCATGGTCGTGCGACGGGTCGCCTCCGTCGTTGCCTCCCTCGGTGCCAGGAAAACCGGGGAGAACGTGCGGTCCATTGACCATCAGGACCTCCGCCGCCGGATCACTGTTGTCGCATTCGGATGCAGTCTCTGCGGAGCTAGTCGACAGGTCGAACAGGCCGTAGAGAGATTCGTCGGGCTCGATTTCCGCGACTTGGGCAGTGGTCGACTGGCGAGCCACTGCGTGCCTCACCCACCGCTGAAGCCTCGACCGACATGAGCGCTTACGCCAGCGGGAAGCTGGGAGGAGGATGACACGAAAACCGGCCGATACTGAGTCGAGGTTGTCACAGAAGGACGCCGCGGACGCACGCTCGAAAATGCGTAGCTCCACGGATCGGGAGCGCATCCACGTCGAGCGGGGCCTCCTGCGGCCAGGCAGAGTCGTCGGCTATGAATGTGAGCGCGCCGAGACGGATCTCGCGGCCCTCAACCAAAACTCCACCTGAAACCATGATGATGGGAATCGAAAAGATTGCAACTTCTCCAACAAGTCGCTAAGACACCGGCCCCAAGGTGGGCACCAACTGTCGTGGTTCTAAGTCTGACAGTAGAATGGGGGTAGGTATAGAGAGGCAAGATCCTAGCTATGGAGTAGTTGTACACACGAGTGTTTTACGAGTTCAGGCCCTTCTCGGAGGAAGTAATAGCCCTACGTCTCGGAGCCCGGAGGCGGTCGACTGGTTTATGTGTATATGAGTTACAGGGGTGCGAACCCTTCTACCAGTGGAGGGGGTGGCTTATATAGAGGACGCCAGGAGCCCAGCCAACCCACGTAGCAGAGGGTTAAAGTACATTAAGGCCGGGCGTTACTGGTAACGCCCTATATAAAATGTCATCATGACCATTAAGACTACTTAATTACAGACTGTTTGGATACAGAGTAGATCCTGAACTCCTGGTGGTCGAGTGAGTCTTCATGGTCGAGTGTCTTTAGGTTCGTCGAGTGTCTTCTAGTCGGTCGAGTGGAGTCCCTCTTGGTCGACTGAAAAACGGCTTCTTCTAAGGGATGTCCTTGGCGAGGGTACTTTGGACAGGTCAGTAACCCTACCCTAGGTACATGACTTCATCAGTGTCCCCTGTTAAAAAGTTCTAGAAGGTAAGTTATGCCTTCTCTCTCGCTAATTGATTTGCTCTTGGCTTTTCTTTCTTTGCATATGATCATCTTTTCTGTATTTTTCACTGTGTATTCTTTTTTCTACTGGGTCCCATTAGATGAAAAACTAGATATCCTGATTAGCTTGAGGAGAAGATCCTCTCTAAAGAAGCACATTCTAATGGGGTGATCCTCGAGAGCATAGGTCTTGGTGCCATATCAAAGCTATCGGCACTAGTAAAAAAGGACCTATAGTCCCGGTTCGTAAGGACCATTAGTCCCGGTTTTTGAACCGGCACTAAAGTGTCGGTACTAATGCCCTATACCTTTAGTCCCGGTTCATGCATAAACCGGGACAGATGGGCCTCCACGTGGCCGGTGCAGCGAGCCCAAGCAGGAGGCCCTTTGGTCCCGATTGGTGGCATCAACCGGGACAAATAGGCATCCACACGTCAGCATTTCAGGTGCTGGGGTTTTTTTGAAAGGGGGGGAGTTTAGGGGGTTTTGGGGGTTAATTTAGGTGTTTCTCATATATTGTGTTAGCTAGCTAATTAATAGAGAGAAGTGTCCTCTCTTATCTCCGTGCTTGGTCGATGCGACGTACTATACATATAGAGAAGACTAGACACGCTAACTAGTAAGCAAATGAAGGAAACACAAGATCGTCATGAACATATGCATATAGAGAGAAGTAATATCGACCACATCTCCTTCTCTGAGAGATTGGTCGAACAACAAGTTCTCGTATATCTATCCGACACTACATATTGGCTACATATATACAATACAATTATCTCTTATAATATAATCTCCTAATTCCAAATGAACTCAGGGTCCACATGGTATTCTCCATCTTTAGAGACCACGTGGTCAAGAAAGAATGCCGCCAATTCCTCTTGAATTCCTCGCATACGATCTGGTGGTAGGAGTTCATCCCGCATCCGAAATATCTAATTTGAAGAAGAGGGTCAATACATATATATGAATAAATGAAACTGAACACAAATGATGGTAATAAAATAAAAATGTGAATATTATTATTTACGTACTTCATATTGTTTGTCAGAGTAGCCCCGCTCACAGGTCGTGTGGCGGATGGACTCGCAAATATAGTATCCACAGTAATCATTCCCTTATTCCTGCCACAACCACTTTACAAGAAATAGATCGAGGTCAATCAAACTGATAATTAGCAAGCATGCTGAATGGTATTGATGAAACTAGCGCTTGAATCACTAGGAGATGCGTGGAACATGCTACTATAGTACTTACTTTCGGGTGTCTAAATTGCAGCTTCTTCGGTAGTCCCGGAGTTTTTGAGGTGAATTTTTTCCAAACCCTGCCAACAGACAAAGAAAACAATTACTTGATATCAGGAAATGAACAAAGTTGCCGATATGGTGCGATAATGATCGATTTAACTTACTTCTCTAGAATTTCAATCATGTCCTCATACTCCTTGGGATCTTTTCGTCTCGAGTCTAAGACGGTTACTAGTCCCTACTCAAGCTTAATCTCTAGGAGAATATAGTGGAAGTTGCGCACGCATGCATAACTCATCAATTACATTACTATAATCTCGACTAATAAGGGAAACCGAATATGCACAAGACAGTAACACTCACTAGAATTCATAAGGGAAGAGTATTATAGCTTTGTTTTGATTTAAAAGAAACGATTGTAGCAGCTTGGCCTCGGTACCTTTGGCCTGAAATTCAACCATATATGCATCTATGAGATTTGTGTTAATGAACCCAATATCACCGATTTGTCGTTTCTTCAATTCGGCGATCTTCAATCTGCATGATATAGTGAGGATAATTAAAAATACATGCAATGAAAGAGCTGACCTATATATAGAGACTTAATAACAGAAGTAGTATTGTACTTACAGGCAGTAGCGAGTGATCATTAATTTATCGAGGGCCTTTAGATTGAAAAACGCGAAAAACTCCTCAAATGGAACATTCAACAGTTCGAGGCCAACGAGGTCATGCTCCTCTCTGACTCTTAGCGTCAAAATATTCTTCCCCTCAGACTCTCTGCAGGTTTTCATGTACCACTCATGGAATCTTCGCATCATCGTTGGTAGAGATCTTTCATCTTTGACGAGAGGCTTCCCGTACATGTATTTGTGTTCGTCCACCTCCAAGAAATCATAATGTACATCGTCGGGCAGGTAATCTTCAAGATTGTTATAACCGGGCACCATCCCACCCAGAACATTAGCGACGATATTGCTAGACACCTGGAGCGGGGGGAATGATTGGTTCGCTTGTTCGTCGAGCTGGGCAACTTTTTTCCCAGCTCATCGTTCTGCTAACCTTTGATCACTGACAGTACTTCCCGACCGCTCCGCTTCAATAAATGACTTTGTAAGAATGCGCTCATAGTTGTCTTTCACCGGAGACTTTGGTGGTTTCTTCAGGGCAGCCAGAGTACGCTTCGCTTTTACCGGATCTATCTTCTCCTCCGGAGGTGGATTTTTCTTTGCTTTGACCCCTTCAAAGAAGTTGGTCACTTCAGCTTGCACGATCTTCGCGTTTTCCTCCTGGCTCCTCTCGTATGGTAACTTCTCTGGAGTCTTCAGAGAAGGACCGTATTTGTATTGCCTGCCTCTGGCTGTACTGCTAGACGCCGGAGCAGACGGAGCGGCTGCGGCTGTCTTTCCTTTCTTACGAGGCGGAGGAGAAGGACGACGCGCTGGAGCAGCCGGAGCGGCGACGGGTCTCTTCCGCCCTTGTTGATGAGGCGAAGAAGGAGGAGGCTGACTGCTCGGGCGCGCCGACGCAGGCGGAGAAGGAGGCGGAGTGCCACCACACGCCGGAGAAGGAGGCTGAGTGCCCTGATCACTCGCCGGAGGAGGCGGGGGAGGAGGCGGAGTGCCCTGACTCGCCGGAGGAGGAGGAGGAGGCGGAGGCGTCCAGTTCGGAAGGTTGATGAGCTCCTTTCGCCATAGGCATGGAGTCTTCATAGAAGAACCCAGTCGAATCTCCCCTTCACCCGTAGGGTGGTCAAGCTGAAGGTCCTCAAATCCGTCCGTTATTTGATCCATCATCACCCTAGCATAACCTTCTGGAATCGGCTGGCTGTGGTAGGTTGAGCCAGGTTCATTAGGTATAACAGAGCTAACAGCCGCCTGACTTTCAATGCCATCCATCGCCACTAGTAGAAAAGGGGGGCAATGGTCCAGGTCGGGCCACCCCATTAGTCCCGGTTCAGTCCAGAACCGGGACCCATGGGGGCATTGGACCCGGTTCGTGAGCCCCAGGGGCCGGCCGGGCCACTGGGCCATTGGTCCTGGTTTGTGAGCCCCGGGGGCCGGCCGGGCCACTGGGCCATTGGTCTCGGTTCGTCTGGACCTTTTGGTCCCGGTTGGTGGGACGAACCGGGACCAATGGGCCTTGCTCCTGGCCCACCACCATTGGTCCCGGTTGGTGGTATGAACCGGGACCAAAGGCTGCCCTTTAGTCCCGGTTCATGCCACCAACCAGGACTAAAGGGTTGGTCCTTGTTGCGGTCAGTGTTTGGTCCCACCTCGCCAACCGAAGGGCGCTCACACCGGTTTATAAGCCCCTCCCTCTCTGCCTTGTTGAGCTCCTCTCAAAGTGAAAATAGATGCCCTTATATAGGGAATTTGACCTAAATTCATACTGAATTTCTCTGAAGTTAGTAGAAATTTATTATGAATTTAGGTTGAATTTTCTCTATAAGCGCATCTATGTTCATTTTTTTAGTAAAGTTAATCACAATTATTTTTTCTTCTATTTATTTCTGAGTAGTTTTTTATATATTTTTTTCTTTTCTTCTATATTTATTTTTTTCTATTTTTTTTGAGTTGTAATAAGTCATTAAAAATAAAAAAGATTTTAGTAAAGTTAATCACAATTATTCTTTCTTCTATTTATTTCTGAGTAGTTTTTTATATAGTTTTTTTCTTTTCTGCTATATTTATTTTTTTCTATTTATTTCTGAGTTGTAATAAGTCATTAAAAATAAAAAAGATTTTAGTAAAGTTAATCACAATTATTTTTTCTTCTATTTATTTCTAAGTAGTTTCTTATATAGGTTTTTTTTCTTTTCTGCTATATTTATTTTTTCTATTTATTTCTGAGTTGTAATAAGTCATTAAAAATAAAAAAGATTTTAGTAAAGTTAATCACAATTATATTTTCTTCTATTTATTTCTGAGTAGTTTTTTATATAGTTTTTTTCTTTTCTGCTATATTTATTTTTTTCTATTTTTTCTGAGTTGTAATAAGTCATTAAAAATAAAAATGAGACGCAATGCTCGTTAATTAGCTTCAAGCCTTTCGGAATAGTGTAAACTGCACTGCACATAGCTCAGTGCAGTCTACCCTAATCCTCAAGGCTTGAAGCTAAGCAACGTGCAGGTGAGCATTGAGCCTCTTCTTCATCGTTTCTGCACTCAGGACTTATAAACCGCTGCGAGTGCCTCTCGCTTGGCGAGGTGGGACTAAAAAATAGCTGCAGAAAGAATCAACTAAAAAACAGCTGCAGAAAATAAGTAAGTAATTAGACGGGTGCATTGGTACCGGTTGGAGGCAACAACCGGGACCAATGCCAACCTTTGGTCCCGGTTCGTGGAACCAACCGGGACCAATGCCTCTCCTTTAGTCCCGGTTGGTGCCACCAACCGGGACCAAAGGTCTTTGTTTCCCGCCCTTTGGGCTACTGAAAAGAGGTCTTTGGTTCCGGTTGGTGGCACCAACCGGGACCAAAGGGGGCATTTGTCCAGGTCCGTGGCAAGAACCGGGACTAAAGCTTTATGTATATAAGGCACACTTGTGAAAATTTTGGTTTGCATCTTGCAGTTCGCCCCCGACGACGCGCGTGAAGAGGATGCCGCCAGGCTGCCGGACGTCGTCGCCGTTGTCCCCGCCCCGGAGCCCACGCCGACGCCGGAGCCCACGCCGACGCCGTCCGCCGCCCACGCCGTCGCCGTCCGCCGCCCACGCCATCACCGTCGCCCCCACCCCGGAGCCCACACCGACGCCGTCGCCATCCGCCGCCCACGCCGTCGCCGTCGCCCCCGCCCAGGAGCCCACGCCGACGACGTCCGCCGCCTACGCCGTCGCCGTCCGCTGCCAACGCCTCCACCGACGCCGACGTCGTCCGCTGCACGCCGACGCCGTCCGCCGCCCCCACCGTCGCCATCGTCGACGTCGTCGCTGCCCCCATACGTCGTCGCCCTCGCCAGCCCCGTGCTGTGAGCCGCCGCCGCCCCGGGTCCTCTTTTTTTCATTTTTTTCGTATATGTATTTTATCCATGTATATATACTAGTAAGTGTTTAATAAAATTATTTAGATTAGTTGAATTAGATGTTTTTCCATGTATTTTAGATTAGTTGAATTAGATGTTTTTTGTCAATTTATGTATATATATGTGCATATTTAGGAAAAAATTGTGTTGAACTAGTTAAATATAATAGAACTAGTTAAACAAGTTTACTTTTAGTAAGTTCTTAGTAGTTGAACTAGTTGATTTAATAAACTACTTTATTTTACTATAGAAGTAGTTTATTTTAGTAAGTACTAATTTATTTTATTTATAGTAAGTGGCTTACTGTTGAACTAGTTGATTTAATAAAACTACTTTATTTTTATGATTTTTTCTGTTCATAGAATTTTTATGATTTTTTTCTGTTGTAATTTTGTTCATAGAATTTTAATGATTTTTTTGTTCATAGTATTTTCTTTGTCAACTTATTGTGTATGTATAGGAAAATTGTGAATGATATAAGTCATTTATGAATATGTTCATATTTAGAATAGAGGAAAAATGAAAAAATAAGAAGAGAAAGTGTTTAATATAATTAGTTAGAAAAATAATAGAACTATAGTTAAACTAGTTTATTTTTAGTAAGTACTAATTTATTTTATTTATAGTAAGTGCTTTATATATAGTTGAATTAGCTAGTTGATTTAATAAACTACTTTATTTTACTATATATAGTAGTTTGTTTTTAGTAAGTACTACTTTATTTATTTATAGTAAGTGCTTAGTAGTTAACTAGTTGATTTAATTAATAAAACTACTTTATTTAACTATATATAGAAGTAGTTCTCACATCGACGTCGGCGATGACTATCCCGCATCCTCGTCGTCGTCGACTCGGTGGTGGAGGCCTGCTTGATCAGAGCCATGTTCGGGACTGGGCTCCGCCGGGCTGGTATTGGGAGGTGCTACCTTCCGGCGGGACGTAGGTTGGTGAGGAGGCAGCCCGTTGTTGACCCGATCCTTGTTTGGTGGCGGTCGCGTGGTCCAGTGACGATGCCGAGGCTTCCGGACACTGCGGAGGTGGTACGTCACCGTGTCAGCGAGGAGGACGAGCACGTCCGTCGCTACATGGTTGCATTGGAGGGCAGGTTCGACAATACCTGGCAGATTCTTCAGGGATCTCACTGGAGCTATGATCCTATGATGGTTCCTTATCTTTGGGTGTCCACCGCCTGCGACGATACCCGTCGGGCGCTATGGTTCTAGTTGTATTAGTGATGCCATATTAGTGATAATATTCGACGATGTACGGACACCAAGAGATGATGTACTTTTGGTTATAATTGAATGCATGCTAATTTGAATACTACTTTTCTTATGATTTGGTTTTGCTTATTTTATGATTTGGTTTTGCTTATTGAATGCTCATATTGGAAAAGTTCTCCTTCATCCCCGTGTGCTAGACAATTTGATGTAATAAATGCACTCGGGAATGAAAGGAGGAGCTACGTACCACCGATAGTCAACCCGTGATTAATAATAATGATCTAGTTTAATATTTGAATTATGAACATATATAGGCCAGAAATGTCGTACTCGGACGACGAAAACCGCTCGGGGGAGTGCGACCGGTGCCACGACTACCGAGGTATGTGCGACAGGTTCATTGAGCTGAACGAAGATCGGCGCTTCAACATTAATCTCGAGGAGACCTTCGATGTTCATACGGTACGCAACGACGACAATAGTTTTTTTCGTAATTAAGCACGACTTCAACTATTTTAATGTGTATTTTTCATCTTTTCCAATTTAGTTTATCCCAGGCTATGCAAGATGCTATGTCTTGGAGAGGATGGATTTTGAAGACCATGAAAGTATGGAAACCAAAAAAAATCTCCTAAGGACCCATCATGGTGTGAATTTTCAAGTAAAGATGTACAATGCTGAGAGTGTAACCCATTTTGGTTGCAAAAATTGGGAAGCACTTTGTAAGATGTATGGTTTTGTTGAGGGTATGCTTGTCACCATGGATCTTGGTGATCCTACAATCGAGCAAAACAGACCTTCGATTTGGGTCCTTGTGGATACACCTCCAATTCTTCCCCCATGTAAGCTTAACATAGTTATTAAGTAATTTATATTGTTTATTTCAAAATAGTTGACATCTTATTTCCATTAACAGCTTATTTTCATTCTTCAAAGAACGTGCGGAAGATGGTAGACAAAACCCACTATACCGATGGCTCCGAATTAACTTATAGGGAGAAAAATCATCTGATCACATTTTGTACTGATCTTGAGAATTACAATGTCTACAATCGAACTCCTCAACATTATGGTCAATACGTGCCACTAGTGCACGTGTTGAACTACGGTAACTTCCATGGAGATACCCAGGTAAGATTTTTTACTATTACGACATCCGTCAATCTTTTTGCACACTTTTAAAACTAGTACATCATTGCTAACTATGAATTTATTACTATGTTTTTCAACAGATAATCCTGAATGATTGTGTGCCTCATCTGATGTATACGCACGGTAGCCTTCATGTTTTGAACATACAACCAGGTCTTCCTACGAATCTGAACTATCCATACCGGGTTTCTAAAAGAAGTGGAGACATGATAATCAAAGAATGGAAAAAATGTATGGACAGTAATAAGGAGCTTCTTGGAAGCAAAAGGCAGCGAAGCGCAAAAATTGGAGACAGGATGGTCTCCATTCTTCATAATGGAGAGTCAGGGTCTATATTATTTTATGCTATTTTACCTTAAGGGTGTTTAGGTCCTACCTAATACTGATGATCATGTGCTAAGAACAATTATATGTAGGGTTGGGTTCGATGACTATGAGGATGATGATCGTATGACTTATTATTAATAACGAGTAGAAGTTGTATGATGCATATGATGCATGATTAGTAGGACTTGTTATTATATATGATGATGTATGATGCGAGCATGCATGAGTTATTATATCAGCGGGTGAAATGAACATAGCAGCAGTGGTAAACCAAGGAAGAAGATATAAGAGAGGACACTTCTCTCTATTAGCTAGCTAATAACAACCTAAAAATAACCCCCAAAGCCCCTAAAGCAGCCACTTTTAAAAAAAACATCGCCTTTTGGTCCCGGTTGGTGCCACCAACCGGGACCAAAGGCCCCCTGCCTGGGCTCGGCGCACCGGCCACGTGGAGGCCCATCTGTCCTGGTTCGTGTTTGAACCGGGACTAAAGGTGGGAGGTATTAGTAACGACCCATTAGTCCCGGTTCATGAACCGGGACTAAAGGCCCTTACGAACCGGGACAAATGCCCCCTTTTCTACTAGTGCGCGTCATAAGGTGGCAATGTTGAGACTCCGTGATAGCATCCATGGGGTAGCTAGCAGGAGCTGTGAAGACAGGCTCTAGCTGCTGAGTCTGCTTGATGGAAGCCATGCTGCTTCTCCGCTGAGATGGCGGGGTAGCTTCAGGGGAAGCTTCGGCAGGTCGTTTGCTGCGATCTGCTTCTCGTTCCTCTAGCCCTTGTACCCTTTTGTGCAGCGCCTGCAGTTGGCTATGCTCCACTTTCTTCCTCCTCTCCTGGGTTTTGTAACCCCCTGCGTCCGGAAAGCCAGCCTTCCACGGAATGGAGCCTGGCGTGCCTCGTGTCCGTCCAGGGTGCTCAGGATTCCCGAGGGCCATTGTGAGCTCGTCATTCTCTCTGTCTGGAACGAACGTCCCTTGCTGCGCTTTCTCGATATACTCCTTAAGCCTCGTGACGGGTATTTGCAGTTGCTCTTCCGTCCAAACGCACTTCCCTGATACAGGGTCCAAAGTTCCGCCAACCCCGAAGAACCAAGTCCAGCAACGGTCTGGCCAGTTCAATGTCTCTGGTTTGACCCCTTTAGCAATCAGGTCATTCTCAGCCTTGTCCCACAAAGGTCGGGCTTTGAGGTAACCACCTGACCCCGTGCGATGGTGATGCTTCTTCTTCGCAGCATTAATCTTGTTTATCGCTGACATCTTCTTACTCTTTCCCGATGTCTTGTGGGCCACAAATGCAGGCCATTGATCTCTGATCTTCTCATACTTTCCGATGAATTCTGGTGTCTTTTCTTTGTCAACAAACGTTTTCAGCT
Organism: Triticum dicoccoides; assembly: GCF_002162155.2. NCBI lineage: Eukaryota > Viridiplantae > Streptophyta > Magnoliopsida > Poales > Poaceae > Triticum > Triticum dicoccoides. Next base: position 76,105,756 of record NC_041383.1, read on the forward strand.
CATTCTTCCACCTCCTGAATAGTTTTGCCATCTTCTTAAGAGCATGAGACTTGATCAATTTCTCTTTAACTGGCTTCTCCGGATCCTCCTCTGGCGCTAGGGTGAAATTTTCCTTAAGCATTGTCCAAAGATCTTCTTTCTGCATATCGGAGACATAAGACACCTCAGGGTCTTCCTTCTTAGGCTTTAACCATTGCTGGATACTGATCAGGATATTGTCCCTCACAAGAACCCCACACTGAGCATGAAATGCATCCCTTGTCCGGATGGGTTCAATTGGCTTGCCATCGCGCGCGATTGCTATGATCTCAAACCTTTCATCCGAGCGCAACTTGTTCTTCGGGCCTCGTTTCTTTACCGAAGTTGAGCTAGATCCGGAGGGCTAGAGAAAAGAAGAAAGATGAGAGTTAATTAATATGTGTACATATGAAAACAATGAATGCATCAATTAACTAGTCAGCACGGGCTTAACTAATATATATATACCTGGCCGGACTCGGTTCAGTCACCGAAGCCGTCATCACGGTCTCCTTCTTGTACCTCCATTGGGTCACCGGAGCTATCATGAACATAGCCCTCTTCTTGTACCGGCATTAATGGGTCACCGGAGCCATCATAATCATAGCCTTCTTCACTACCCCGTCCTTCCTGACCATCGGTGTCGTTGAGAAACGACGCAACGACATCACTGAAGGAAATATGCCCTAGAGGCAATAATAAAGTTATTATTTATTTCCTTATAATCATGATAAATGTTTATTATTCATGCTAGAATTGTATTTACCGGAAACATAATACATGTGTGAATACATAGACAAACATAGTGTCACTAGTATGCCTCTACTTGACTAGCTCGTTAATCAAAGATGGTTATGTTTCCTAACCATGAACAAAGAGTTGTTATTTGATTAACGAGGTCACATCATTAGTAGAATGATCTGATTGACATGACCCATTCCATTAGCTTAGCACCCGATCGTTTAGTATGTTGCTATTGCTTTCTTCATGACTTATACATGTTCCTATGACTATGAGATTATGCAACTCCCGTTTACCGGAGGAACACTTTGGGTACTACCAAACGTCACAACGTAACTGGGTGATTATAAAGGAGTACTACAGGTGTCTCCAATGGTCGATGTTGGGTTGGCGTATTTCGAGATTAGGATTTGTCACTCCGATTGTCGGAGAGGTATCTCTGGGCCCTCTCGGTAATACACATAACATAAGCCTTGCAAGCATTACAACTAATATGTTAGTTGTGAGATGATGTATTACGGAACGAGTAAAGAGACTTGCCGGTAACGAGATTGAACTAGGTATTGGATACCGACGATCGAATCTCGGGCAAGTAACATACCGATGACAAAGGGAACAACGTATGTTGTTATGCGGTCTGACCGATAAAGATCTTCGTAGAATATGTAGGAGCCAATATGGGCATCCAGGTCCCGCTATTGGTTATTGACCAGAGACATGTCTCGGTCATGTCTACATTGTTCTCGAACCCGTAGGGTCCGCACGCTTAAGGTTACGATGACAGTTATATTATGAGTTTATGCATTTTGATGTACCGAAGGTTGTTCGGAGTCCCGGATGTGATCATGGACATGACGAGGAGTCTCGAAATGGTCGAGACATAAAGATTGATATATTGGAAGCCTATGTTTGGACATCGGAAGTGTTCCGGGTGAAATCGGGATTTTACCGGGTTACCGGGAGGTTACCGGAACCCCCCGGGAACCACATGGGCCTTCATGGGCCTTAGTGGAAAGGAGAAAGGGGCAGCCCAAGGGGGCTGCGCGCCTCCCCCCTTCTCCTAGTCCTATTAGGACTAGGAGAGGTGGCCGGCCACCCCTCTCCCTCTTTCCCCCTTGGGAATCCTAGTTGGAATAGGATTGGAGGGGAGTCCTACTCCCGGTAGGAGTAGGACTCCTCCTGCGCCTCCTCCTCCTGGCCGGCGCACCCTCCCCCCTTGGCTCCTTTATATACTGAGGCAGGGGCACCTCTAAACACACAAGTTAACACAAGTTGATCCACGTGATCGATTCCTTAGCCGTGTGCGGTGCCCCCTGCCACCATATTCCTCGATAATACTGTAGCGGAGTTTAGGCGAAGCCCTGCTGCTGTAGTTCATCAAGATCGTCACCACGCCATCGTGCTGACGAAACTCTTCCCCGACACTTTGCTGGATCGGAGTCCGGGGATCGTCATCGAGCTGAACGTGTGCTCGAACTCGGAGGTGCCGTAGTTTCGGTGCTTGATCGGTTGGATCGTGAAGACGTACGACTACTTCCTCTATGTCGTGTCATCGCTTCCGCAGTCGGTCTGCGTTGGGTACGTAGACAACACTCTCCTCTCGTTGCTATGCATCACATGATCCTGTGTGCGCGTAGGAAATTTTTTGAAATTACTACGAAACCCAACAGTGGTATCAGAGCCTAGGTTAATGATGTTGATGTTATATGCACGAGTAGAACACAAGTGAGTTGTGGACGATACAAGTCATACTGCCTACCAGCATGTCATATTTTGGTTCAGCGGTATTGTTGGACGAGACGACCCGGACCAACCTTACGCGTACGCTTACGCGAGACCGGTTCCCTCGACGTGCTTTGCACAGAGATGGCTTGCGGGCGACTGCCTCTCCAACTTTAGTTGAACCAAGTATGGCTACGCCCGGTCCTTGCGAAGGTTAAAACGGAGTCTATTTGACAAACTATCGTTGTGGTTTTGATGCGTAGGTGAGATTGGTTCTTATTTAAGCCCGTAGCAGCCACGTAAAACATGCAACAACAAAGTAGAGGACGTCTAACTTGTTTTTGCAGGGCATGTTGTGATGTGATATGGTCAAGGCATGATGCTGAATTTTATTGTATGAGATGATCATGTTTTGTAACCAAGTTATCGGCAACTGGCAGGAGCCATATGGTTGTCGCTTTATTGTATGCAATGCAATCGCGATGTAATGCTTTACTTTATTACTAAACGGTAGTGATAGTCGTGGAAGCATAAGATTGGCGAGACGACAACGATGCTACGATGGAGATCAAGGTGTCGCGCCGGTGACGATGGTGATCATGACGGTGCTTCGGAGATGGAGATCACAAGCACGAGATGATGATGGCCATATCATATCACTTATATTGATTGCATGTGATGTTTATCTTTTTATGCATCTTATCTTGCTTTGATTGACGGTAGCATTATAAGATGATCTCTCACTAAATTATCAAGAAGTGTTCTCCCTGAGTATGCACCGTTGCCAAAGTTCGTCGTGCCCAGACACCACGTGATGATCGGGTGTGATAAGCTCTACGTCCATCTACAACTGGTGCAAGCCAGTTTTGCACACGCAGAATACTCAGGTTAAACTTGACGAGCCTAGCATATGCAGATATGGCCTCGGAACACGGAGACCGAAAGGTCGAGCGTGAATCATATAGTAGATATGATCAACATAACGATGTTCACCATTGAAAACTACTCCATCTCACGTGATGATCGGTTATGGTTTAGTTGATTTGGATCACGTGATCACTTAGAGGATTAGAGAGATGTCTATCTAAGTGGGAGTTCTTTTGTAATATGATTAATTGAACTTAAAATTTATCATGAACTTAGTCCCTGATAGTATCTTGCTTGTTTATGTTGATTGTAGATAGATGGCTCGTGCTGTTGTTCCGTTAAATTTTAATGCGTTCCTTGAGAAAGCAAAGTTGAAAGATGATGGTAGCAATTACACGGACTGGGTCCGTAACTTGAGGATTATCCTCATTGCTGCACAGAAGAATTACGTCCTGGAAGCACCGCTGGGTGCCAGGCCTGCTGCTGGAGCAACGCCAGATGTTATGAACGTCTGGCAGAGCAAAGCTGATGACTACTCGATAGTTCAGTGTGCCATGCTTTACGGCTTAGAATCGGGACTTCAACGACGTTTTGAACGTCATGGAGCATATGAGATGTTCCAGGAGTTGAAGTCAATATTTCAAGCAAATGCCCGGATTGAGAGATATGAAGTCTCCAATAAGTTCTATAGCTGCAAGATGGAAGAGAACAGTTCTGTCAGTGAGCATATACTCAAAATGTCTGGGTATAATAATCACTTGATTCAATTGGGAGTTAATCTTCCGGATGATTGCGTCATTGACAGAATTCTCCAATCACTGCCACCAAGCTACAAGAGCTTCGTGATGAACTATAATATGCAAGGGATGAACAAGACTATTCCCGAGCTCTTCGCAATGCTGAAAGCTGCGGAGGTAGAAATCAAGAAGGAGCATCAAGTGTTGATGGTTAACAAGACCACTAGTTTCAAGAAAAAGGGCAAAGGGAAGAAAAAGGGGAACTTCAAAAAGAACGGCAAGCAAGTTGCTGCTCAAGAGAAGAAACCCAAGTCTAGACCTAAGCCTGAAACTGAGTGCTTCTACTGCAAGCAGACTGGTCACTGGAAGCGGAACTGCCCCAAGTATTTGGCGGATAAGAAGGATGGCAAGGTGAACAAAGGTATATGTGATATACATGTTATTGATGTGTACCTTACTAGAGCTCGCAGTAGCACCTGGGTATTTGATACTGGTTCTGTTGCTAATATGTGCAACTCGAAACAGGGACTACAGAATAAGCGGGCACTAGCAAAGGACGAGGTGACGATGCGCGTGGGAAACGGTTCCAAAGTCGATGTGATCGCAGTCGGCACGCTACCTCTACATCTACCTTTGGGATTAATATTAGACCTAAATAATTGTTATTTGGTGCCAGCGTTGAGCATGAACATTATATCTAGATCTTGTTTAATGCGAGACGGTTATTCATTTAAATCAGAGAATAATGGTTGTTCTATTTATATGAGTAATATCTTTTATGGTCATGCACCCTTGAAGAGTGGTCTATTCTTACTAAATCTCGATAGTAGTAATACACATATTCATAATGTTGAAGCCAAAAGATGCAGAGTTGATAATGAAAGTGCAACTTATTTGTGGCACTGTCGTTTAGGTCATATCGGTATAAAGCGCATGAAGAAACTCCATACCGATGGACTTTTGGAACCACTTGATTATGAATCACTTGGTACTTGCGAACCGTGCCTCTTGGGCAAGATGACTAAAACACCGTTCTCCGGTACTATGGAGAGAGCAACAGATTTGTTGGAAATCATACATACTGATGTATGTGGCCCGATGAATATTGAGGCTCGTGGCGGATATCGTTATTTTCTCACCTTCACAGATGATTTAAGCAGATATGGGTATATTTACTTAATGAAACATAAGTCTGAAACATTTGAAAAGTTCAAAGGATTTCAGAGTGAAGTTGAAAATCATCGTAACAAGAAAATTAAGTTTCTACGATCTGATCGTGGAGGAGAATATTTGAGTTACGAGTTTGGTGTACATTTGAAAAATTGTGGAATAGTTTCGCAACTCACGCCACCCGGAACACCACAGCGTAATGGTGTGTCCGAACGTCGTAATTGTACTTTACTAGATATGGTGCGATCTATGATGTCTCTTACTGATTTACCGCTATCATTTTGGGGATATGCTTTAGAGACGGCCGCATTCACGTTAAATAGGGCACCATCAAAATCCGTTGAGACGACGCCTTATGAACTGTGGTTTGGCAAGAAACCAAAGTTGTCGTTTCTTAAAGTTTGGGGCTGCGATGCTTATGTGAAAAAACTTCAACCTGATAAGCTCGAACCCAAATCGGAGAAATGTGTCTTCATAGGATACCCAAAGGAAACTGTTGGGTACACCTTCTATCACAGATCCGAAGGCAAAACATTCGTTGCTAAGAATGGATCATTTCTAGAGAAGGAGTTTCTCTCGAAAGAAGTGAGTGGGAGGAAAGTAGAACTTGACGAGGTAACTGCACCTGCTCCCTTACTGGAGAGTAGCTCATCACAGAAAACTGTTTCAGTGACACCTACACCGGTTAGTGAGGAAGCCAATGATAATGATCATGAAACTTCAGATCAAGATACTACTGAACCACGTAGATCAACCAGAGTAAGATCCGCGCCAAAGTGGTACGGAAATCCTGTTCTGGAAGTCATGCTACTAGATCATGATGAACCTACGAACTATGAAGAAGCGATGGTGAGCCCAGATTCCGCAAAGTGGCTTGAAGCCATGAAATCTGAGATGGGATCCATGTATGAGAACAAAGTATGGACTTTGGTTGACTTGCCCGATGATCGGCAAGCAATTGAGAATAAATGGATCTTTAAGAAGAAGACTGACGCTGATGGTAATGTTACTGTCTACAAAGCTCGACTTGTCGCAAAAGGTTTTCGACAAGTTCAAGGAATTGACTACGATGAGACCTTCTCACCCGTAGCGATGCTTAAGTCCGTCCGAATCATGTTAGCAATTGCCGCATTTTATGATTATGAAATTTGGCAAATGGATGTCAAAACTGCATTCCTGAATGGATTCCTGGAAGAAGAGTTGTATATGATGCAACCAGAAGGTTTTGTCGATCCAAAGGGAGCTAACAAAGTGTGCAAGCTCCAGCGATCCATTTATGGACTGGTGCAAGCCTCTCGGAGTTGGAATAAACGTTTTGATAGTGTGATCAAAGCATTTGGTTTTATACAGACTTTCGGAGAAGCCTGTATTTACAAGAAAGTGAGTGAGAGCTCTGTAGCATTTCTGATATTATATGTGGATGACATATTACTGATTGGAAATGATATAGAATTTCTGGATAGCATAAAGGGATACTTGAATAAAAGTTTTTCAATGAAAGACCTCGGTGAAGCTGCTTACATATTAGGCATTAAGATCTATAGAGATAGATCAAGACGCTTAATTAGACTTTCACAAAGCACATACCTTGACAAAATTTTGAAGAAGTTCAAAATGGATCAAGCAAAGAAAGGGTTCTTGCCTGTGTTACAAGGTGTGAAATTGAGTAAGACTCAATGCCCGACCACTGCAGAAGATAGAGAGAATATGAAAGATGTTCCCTATGCATCAGCCATAGGCTCTATCATGTATGCAATGCTGTGTACCAGACCTGATGTGTGCCTTGCTATAAGTTTAGCAGGGAGGTACCAAAGTAATCCAGGAATGGATCACTGGACAGCGGTCAAGAACATCCTGAAATACCTGAAAAGGACTAAGGATATGTTTCTCGTATATGGAAGTGACAAAGAGCTCATCGTAAAAGGTTACGTTGATGCAAGCTTTGACACTGATCCGGACGATTCTAAATCGCAAACCGGATACGTGTTTACATTAAACGGTGGAGCTGTCAGTTGGTGCAGTTCTAAAAAAAGCGTCGTAGCGGGATCTACATGTGAAGCGGAATACATAGCTGCTTCGGAAGCAGCAAATGAAGGAGTCTGGATGAAGGAGTTCATATCCGATCTAGGTGTCATACCTAGTGCATCGGGTCCAATGAAAATCTTTTGTGACAATACTGGTGCAATTGCCTTGGCAAAGGAATCCAGATTTCACAAAAGGACTAAACACATCAAGAGACGCTTCAACTCCATCCGGGATCTAGTCCAGGTGGGAGACATAGAGATTTGCAAGATACATACGGATCTGAATGTTGCAGACCCGTTGACTAAGCCTCTTCCACGAGCAAAACATGATCAGCACCAAGGCTCCATGGGTGTTAGAATCATTACAGTGTAATCTAGATTATTGACTCTAGTGCAAGTGGGAGACTGAAGGAAATATGCCCTAGAGGCAATAATAAAGTTATTATTTATTTCCTTATAATCATGATAAATGTTTATTATTCATGCTAGAATTGTATTTACCGGAAACATAATACATGTGTGAATACATAGACAAACAAAGTGTCACTAGTATGCCTCTACTAGACTAGCTCGTTAATCAAAGATGGTTATGTTTCCTAACCATGAACAATGAGTTGTTATTTGATTAACGAGGTCACATCATTAGTAGAATGATCTGATTGACATGACCCATTCCATTAGCTTAGCACCCGATCGTTTAGTATGTTGCTATTGCTTTCTTCATGACTTATACATGTTCCTATGACTATGAGATTATGCAACTCCCGTTTACCGGAGGAACACTTTGGGTACTACCAAACGTCACAACGCAACTGGGTGATTATAAAGGAGTACTACAGGTGTCTCCAATGGTCGATGTTGGGTTGGCGTATTTCGAGATTAGGATTTGTCACTCCGATTGTCGGAGAGGTATCTCTGGGCCCTCTCGGTAATACACATCACATAAGCCTTGCAAGCATTACAACTAATATGTTAGTTGTGAGATGATGTATTACGGAACGAGTAAAGAGACTTGCCGGTAACGAGATTGAACTAGGTATTGGATACCGACGATCGAATCTCGGGCAAGTAACATACCGATGACAAAGGGAACAACGTATGTTGTTATGCGGTCTGACCGATAAAGATCTTCGTAGAATATGTAGGAGCCAATATGGGCATCCAGGTCCCGCTATTGGTTATTGACCAAAGACATGTCTCGGTCATGTCTACATTGTTCTCGAACCCGTAGGGTCCGCACGCTTAAGGTTACGATGACAGTTATATTATGAGTTTATGCATTTTGATGTACCGAAGGTTGTTCGGAGTCCCGGATGTGATCACGGACATGACGAGGAGTCTCGAAATGGTCGAGACATAAAGATTGATATATTGGAAGCCTATGTTTGGACATCGGAAGTGTTCCGGGTGAAATCGGGATTTTACCGGGTTACCGGGAGGTTACCGGAACCCCCCGGGAACCACATGGGCCTTCATGGGCCTTAGTGGAAAGGAGAAAGGGGCAGCCCAAGGGGGCTGCGCGCCTCCCCCCTTACCCTAGTCCTATTAGGACTAGGAGAGGTGGCCGGCCACCCCTCTCCCTCTTTCCCCCTTGGGAATCCTAGTTGGAATAGGATTGGAGGGGAGTCCTACTCCCGGTAGGAGTAGGACTCCTCCTGCGCCTCCTCCTCCTGGCCGGCGCACCCTCCCCCCTTGGCTCCTTTATATACTGAGGCAGGGGCACCTCTAAACACACAAGTTGACACAAGTTGATCCACGTGATCGATTCCTTAGCCGTGTGCGGTGCCCCCTGCCACCATATTCCTCGATAATACTATAGCGGAGTTTAGGCGAAGCCCTGCTGCTGTAGTTCATCAAGATCGTCACCACGCCGTCGTGCTGACGGAACTCTTCCCCGACACTTTGCTGGATCGGAGTCCGGGGATCGTCATCGAGCTGAACGTGTGTTCGAACTCGGAGGTGCCGTAGTTTCGGTGCTTGATCGGTTGGATCGTGAAGACGTACGACTACTTCCTCTACGTCGTGTCATCGCTTCCGCAGTCGGTCTGCGTTGGGTACATAGACAACACTCTCCTCTCGTTGCTATGCATCACATGATCCTGTGTGCGCGTAGGAAAATTTTTGAAATTACTACGAAACCCAACAATCACTTCCTTGTGCGATTATGTCCCCCGACATCGCTTATGTTGCTTCATCTCGGGGGTGCTCCATAGTTTCTACAAATATTTACAACATGTCAATTATTATTCAAACATGACAGATGGATATATATTAGTGGCAAACGTAGAACTAGCTAGCTAATCATAATAAGGAATCATATTAGTGGCCTCGACGCTGCTTCTCTAGGGTTTGGGGTGGCCTCGACAATGCTTCAAGGGTTTGGGGTGGCCTCGACACAACGCTTCAAGGGTTTGGGGTGGCCTCGACGACAATGCTCTTTTAACTTGGTAAATTTGGGTGGCCTCGAGAGAGTTTATCGGGTAGGGGCGCGGCGGGAGGGGGTAGGAGACAAACATCGTTTTTTTCTAGGTTTTGGGTGTCCTCGAGAGTTCTGGTCGAAAGAAGAAGAAAAAAAGAGGAGAAGAAGAAGGAATAGAGGAGTAGAAGAAAAAATTCTTCCACTCCTCTATTCCTTCTTCTTCTCCTCTTTTTTCTTCTTCTTCTTCCTCTTCTTATTTTTTTCCGATGTCCCCCCTCATGTAAATGCGGTGGAAACACTTTATGAAAATGCGGTGGTGGCCGAGCCGGACGGTTTTCTTTTCCTTCTTCATTTTTTCCTTCGTTTTTTCTTATATGTTTGTTTTCGTTTTCACTCTACATTTTCCTAATCATATAAATTAACTACACATATAAATAATTATATATATGAACATATTTTTATGAATAAATATAATTACACATCTGAAATTTTCCTAATCTTAATACTAAACTAAACTAAAATAATCTATATATATGAACATATACATAAATTGACAAAAAAAATACATTTATGAAAAAAAATACTATGAACATGTACACACATATATACACATACAAACACATATACACAAAAAAATACAAAAAATGCTATGAAAAATGCAGGGCAGGGGCGGCGGGGCGGCGCGTGGCGCTAGCGCAGGGCAGGGGCAGCGGCGCGGCGGCCGCGTAGGGCAGGGCGGCGTGCGGCGGCCGCGCAGGGCAGGGGCGGCGACGCGGCGGCCGCGCAGGACAGGGGCGCAGGGGCGCGGGACGGGAGGGGCGCGGGAGCAGGCTGTGCTCACAGTGGGCGGCGTCGGTGGCGGCGGCGACGGCGAAGCAGCCTGACGGTGTCGGTGGTAGCAGCGACGGCAAGGTGAAGCAGCGGCGACGGCAAGGTGGAGTAGGGGCGTCGGGCAGCGACAGTGACGAGGAGGAGCAGGGAGCGTCGGGGGAGAAGTGGGGGATTTGGTCGAAACTGCTAAGTGCTCCTTATATAAAAAAGCCTTTAGTCCCGGTTGGTGGCACCAACCGGGACTAATGCACCCCTTTAGTCCCGGTTGGTGTCACCAACCGGGACCAAAGGTCTCTTTTGAGCAGCCCAAAGGGCGGGAAGTAGAGGGCTTTGGTCCCGGTTGATGGCACCAACCGAAACTAAAGGGTGGGCATTGGTACCAATGCCCCCCTTTAGTCCTGGTTGGTGCCACCAATCGGGACCAAAGGCCCCTGTGCTGCCCGCGTCACGACCAAAGTTTAGTCCCACCTCGCTAGTTGAGAGGGGCGCGCAGTGGTTTATAAGCCCCACTGCCGCACCCCTCTCGATCTCCTTTCCACTACAGTCTTACGGGCCTACTTGCTACTTCTATGCTTGTTGGGCCTTCTGGGCCTACTGCGGACGTGAATCCTGACCCATGGATGGGTTTCTAGTCGTATTCAGGCCGTGGTGGCCCATTTGGTGGCAAATTTTTTTTCCAGTTTTTTTGTTCTCTTTTTGCTATTATTTATTTTGTTTTGTTTCTACTTACAACAAGATACTTATTTATTTTATTTTATTTTGTTCGTAATTAATTATTAATTTTATTTTATGATAATTCTTTTTGCTATTAAAGTTTCTAACAAAAAAAGTTCTTCATGAAAATTCTTTTTGCTTTTAATGATTTTGAACAGAAAATACTTTGATAATTTTAGTTGCATCAATTTTATATAATTTTAGTTTCAATAATACTAGAGGTTGCTTATAATGTTTTGAACAGAAAATACTTTGATAATTTTAGTTTCATAAATTTTATTTATGTTATTAAACTTTTTTTTTTATTTTTTTTTTGTTTCTATTTATCTATTTTATTAAAGTTTATATTATTTTGTTTCAAATTACTTATTTATTTTATTTTATTTTGTTTCTGACTTCGTTTGTTATTTTTCATGCATTTACTGATTATTTTGAGCTATAAGACCATGAAATTGAAAAGCATTTGAAATGAACTCTGAAAAGGTTCCAAGTTGGCATGGTATCATCATTTCACCCACATAGCATGTGCAAGAAAATACAGAGGCTTACGGCAAAAACTGGATGCACTTCGTGTACAAAACAGACAATCTCCTTCGAAGTATCAGGGTTTCATACGGAAACTCGTATGTAACAAAGGGATTTCATTTTTTTTTGAACTTATTTGAAATCCATAGTTTTTCTGTGTTCAAAATGCACCATTCAAAGCCACATCATCAATTTACAACCCTTTCCAACTTCATTTATTATTTCCCATGCATTTACTGATTATTTTGAGCTATAAGACCATGAAATTGAAAAGCATTTGAAATAAACTCTGAAAAGGTTCCAAGTTGGCATGGTATCATCATTTCACCCACATAGCATGTGCGAGAAAGTAGAAAGGGTTACGGCAAAAACTGGATGCACTTCGTGTACAAAACGGACAATCTCTTTCGAAGTATCGGGGTTTAATACGGAAACTCGTCTGTTACAAAGGGATTTCATTTTTTCAAAACTTATTTGAACTCCGTTGTTTTTATGTGTTCAAAATGCACCATTCAAAGCCACATCATCAATTTACAACCCTTCCCGACTTCATTTGTTATTTTTCATGCATTTACTAATTATTTTGAGTTATAAGACTTTGAAATTGAAAAGCATTTGAAATGAACTCTGAAAAGGTTCCAAGTTGGCATGGTATCATCATTTCACCCACATAGCATGTGCAAGAAAGTAGAGAGGGTTACGGTAAAAACTGGATGCATTTTGTGTACAAAACGGACAATCTCTTTCGAAGTATCAGGGTTTCATACGGAAACTTGTCTGTTACAAAGGGATTTCATTTTTTTAACTTATTTGAACTCCATTGTTTTTCTGTGTTCAAAATGCACCATTTAAAGCCACATCATCAATTTACAACCCTTTCTGACTACATTAGTTATTTTTTCATGCATTTACTGATTATTTTGAGCTATAAGACCATGAAGTTGAAAAGCATTTGAAATGAACTCTGAAACCAAAGTACATACATAGTTCTCTAGAGCATTAAAACCAAAGTACATACATAGTTCTCATTGAACAAAGTACATACATAGTTCTCATTGAACAACATATAGCTCTCCAGAGCATCTAATTAAACCATACATTGAAATTATGTAAAACATTTCAATGCAACAACAAATGCGATCTTAATCACAACCAAGGTAACAACTGATCCAACTACATAATGATACCAAGCCTCGGTATGAATGGCATATTTTCTAATATTTTTAATCTTCAACCGCATTGCATCCATCTTGATCTTGTGATCATCGACGACATCCGCAACATGCAACTCCAATATCATCTTCTCCTCCTCAATTTTTCTTATTTTTTCCTTCAAGTAATTGTTTTCTTCTTCAACTAAATTTAACCTCTCAACAATAGGGTCGGTTGGAATTTCCGGTTCAACAACCTCCTAGATAAATAAAATCTATGTCACATTGGTCTGCATAATTGTCATAAACAATAAATGAATCAAATAGTTATGAAAAGATAATATATACCACATCTGAATCATAGACAGGACGAGGGCCGACGGGGGCGGATACCAAAACCATCGCACTATATAATAACAAGGAATAATAAAAGTAAGAAAATTAGACAAGTATCTATCTGAAGTCAGAATTTTTTTCTTTCAGAAAGAAGATAAGAACAAGAGGCTCACCACAGTGGTGCCGGCGACGAGATCGGCGCGGGTGATTGACGGCGGTGAAAACGGGGTGGGGACGGGGCGTGATGGACCGCTAAATCTAGACAAATCTCGTTGAAAATGGAGCTCGCAGATCGAGTTTTGAGAGGAGAAAGCTTAACTAGTGTGGCTCGGGCATTTCATCGAACACCTCATGTGCATAGGAGGTGAACTAGAGCACCCAAATGCCCTCCCCTCGCCGGCTTGAAAAAACAGAGCATTGTGGAGTGCTCTACCACGGCGGTGGGTATATATTGGCAAGTTATTTGTCCCGGTTCGTGGCATTAACCGAGACTAAAGCCCCCCCCTCTGTCCCGGTTCAAGCCACGAACCGGGACCAATGGTTGTGGGCCAGGAGCGAGGACCATTGGTCCCGGTTTATGGCTTGAACCGGGACAAATGGTTCCATATGAACCGGGAAAAATGCCCACGAGGCCCCGGCCGGCCCCCTGGGCTCATGAACCGGGTCTAATACCCCCCATGGGTCCCGGTTCTTGAAGAACCGGGACTAATGGGCTGGCCAGACCCGAACGTTAGCCCTGTTTTCTACTAGTGCAGCTTAATCATTAATATTCTTACTTACTCATGTGGTGTTCATGGTTGATGATGATATGCCTGTTCTTTATTCAGGTTGGAGACATTCTAGATGCCGAGGACTGACTGAGACCAAACAACAAAGTGATGTCTTGTTTGATTGCAAACTCAACCGAGTGACACGGGTTAGTATAAGTTTATAGTTTTTCCGTAGTTTTCTGCTCCTTTAGATCTTCGTTTATTTTACCGTGTTGATGTTGTTGCATGGTGGTTAAATATTCCTCTACCGTAGCTGCCCTACCTAAGTGCAACTAAAGTACATATATTTCCTTAGATGTTGAAACTTAATTCTTCTGCTTAAACTTGAATATAGGCAAATAAAGTACATATGCTTCTCTAAAATAATTCATCAAGTTTAATCTAATTTGTGGTGCTAAGGTAAATGTGCTTTCTGGATATATTGCAGTGTAGTCCAAATTTGGATCCTAAGTGTAGTAATTAATTTCACAAATGCCTGATGTACATGTCTCCCTGCCCCTCCTAGCAATATCATGAACCAAGACAAGCATGCAACAAGACGGTTACAAAAAGGGCAACACCACACAAGAATTAAGTTTCAGGACAGGTTACAGTACATTCAGAGATGGGATGCATGTCCACTTGTTGAATGAACACATAGGTTTAGATGATAGCAGGCAGTGTTCATGGTTGATAAAAATCACCTACAGTGGTGTGCTTCTGTATCAATCATGCACTCGTACAGGAAATCCTTCTTTATCATATATGATGGCTTGAGGTTTGCTATTGCATGACATGATCCATGGTTCGAGTCTTACACTTACTTCCTTAAGCTATGCGATGTTGATATTATTTACCGAAAAAGGCTTTCGCCCCGCTTTATAAATAAAGCAAAGCGATGTTGATATTAACACATACCATTTCCTTGATCCTGCATATGTATGTTAAAAAAATTGTTTCCTCTATGCCCCTGATTCTTATATGATTATTAAGGTCTCTAACCTTCTCTTCTTTCTAATTAGAACCTGACACTAATCTCATATATCTCCTGCTTGCGATGACTCTTAAATTATGGAGTTTCTTTGTTATCTACTCAAGCAGTCAAGCATGTAATTTGAGAAGAATATCATTAAAAGGTCATTGACCCAACAGATTTAACTTAATCTGAACCTCCCCTGTTTTTGCTATATATCCCTATGTTTCTGAACTTAACAACAGAATAACATCATATATTAGAGCAGCACACAAGTGAACTGGAAATCATTTTAGTCATATTCTTGGCACCCTTAGTGTAAAATTATTCCTTACTGGTTGGGGATTTGGAGACGCGGTATCTGGTTGATGAAGGATTGTTGACTCCTAAGCTCCACACATTCTCTCCCATCTAAAACAAGCAACACGGTCAGGTGGTGTAGTAGTTGATGGTCGAGAGCTAAAATCAAGGCACCGTCTTGTTTAGGATTTGTGTAATCTTTAGATCCACCTTACCATCTCAAGGGTTACTCCCAAGGATTTGTGTATTTGCCTGAGCTCTGGTGATTACTCCCAAGGATTACTCCACCAAATACCATTACTGAGGTATCACTGCGTGCCTGGCTGGCTATTCATGTGCAGTATTGCAGTGTGTGGCCTTCTCTGTTCTGTGAAATGCCAGCACTTGCGCT
The DNA here is from genome assembly GCF_002162155.2 of Triticum dicoccoides. Classification (NCBI taxonomy): domain Eukaryota; kingdom Viridiplantae; phylum Streptophyta; class Magnoliopsida; order Poales; family Poaceae; genus Triticum; species Triticum dicoccoides. Next base: position 76,121,424 of record NC_041383.1, read on the forward strand.
ATGATCCTTGATGTAACGTCTGTCAACTTCTAAAGTGTCGCGTAACTATGTATCTCTGTATCTTGAATATCGACATGTCGTAAACCTGTAACCCCTTGAAACAGGACCTGATGTCTATTGGTATTACTGATATAAAAGAGAGATTTGGTTTGTGGATGCAGGAGGGCAGCTGCCTCGACACGGCGATCGAGTCGCTCCTTAGCGCGATAAGTAGTGACACCTGGCCGGTAGCAGGTAGTCCGCTGATCGTCGAGATTTGCTTCAAGGAGGGCGCCTCGAAGAAGCTCAATGACCAGATCATCGTCCTCTCCAAGAGGAGGGGCTGGCTCAAGCAGGCACAACTAGCTCACCACAGCTCGCTCCTCCTACCTGTTTCTTCTTTAATTGTGTCAAACTTGAGCCTGTAGCTACTATTGCCTAGGGGAGGACTGGGCAGCGCCCTTTTTCACAGCTGCAGTTCTGCTCTTGCTGCTGGGAGATCCTGCATGGCTGGGTTTTCACCCAGAACCAAGGGTGTGTGGAGGACTGGAGGTATACTTACGTTTGCCATATCTTTATTAAATGTAGGAAAGCATAATTTTGTATCGCATTTGTTAGTGGAGGTAGCATCAGAACTCACAAGCAGTCAACTAGCTTATGTTAATGTTATATACCTATGCCATTTATTTAGGGTGCTTAGAGAGTGAACAATATCCTGCCTAAAAAACCAAGCAAATATGATATGGTTTGGTTTCAGTATAGCAACTGACAGTTTAACGAACCATGGATACTAACCAGGTGTCAATATATAAATAAAATTACTAACATGTATCAGTTCATTATTCCAAGTGAATGTTCGTCGACCATCATTGCTTGGTCAAAAAAAATTTGTCTGCTTATGAACTGATAAAGCCAAAAAAGAATGTGCGCTGCTGTCAAGAATCCAGCCATAGTGAGGTGAGCCAAATAGGAGTTGTTACAGGAAAATGTCCTTGTATTTCCTCTCATGCGACTGGCCAATTTTGTGTGTTCGTTTCATGCCCAGAGTCCACATTTATATGTGGTTCCTTGTGTCTTTGTTTCATGTTTATTTCGGGTTTTCCTTTGTGGCCTCAAATCCAGCGCATTATTGATTCCATGTTGAATAAATGTCTGCAGTCTCAGTCTGCACTTTGTTCTGCAACATGAAATTTGGACTGCTCCTCTTCATCTCCAGTCGCTGGTCCACTGCTTCTCTAGTTTTATAAAAAGGTAGATATTGCACTTTTCCTACCTCATTGGTACTTATAGCCTTATAGGAGGCTGATTCTTAAATTGGCTAATAAGCAAGGCTTAAATGTAGATGATTGTCCTTTGCCACTCTTTAGTAATATAACTGATTTTGTTTTTCATTTTCTGTTCATGGAAAAGACGTCTGTGTGGGCATGTGTGTTGCCATTCAATTAGGATTTAAAGTTAGGGTCTCCTCTGATTTATTTACATACGTATCTTCCACTACCTGATCTTTCCCCGTCCTACTTGCCATATATAATGCGGTTTGTCTCTGAGACACCATGAGATGATGCAGCTAATTAACTGTACTTCTACTTGCATGGACCAGCATTACCTTTGAAACCGAATCAAGTTCACAAAAGATGTAACATATATTACCTACTCCCTCCGTTCCTAAATATAAGTCTTTGTAGGTATTTCACTATGGACCACATACGGATGTATATAGATGCATTTTGTGTGTAGATTCGCTCATTTTACTTCGTATGTGGTCCATAGTGAAATCTCTCCAAAGACTTATATTTAGGAACGGAGGGAGTATATTGGGATGAGGCGGTGCACGGCTATTCTCAAACTCTAATACACTGGTTTGTTTTGTTTAAGCGGATGGTAATGATGCAGCTAATTAACTGTACTTCTACTCGTATGAACCAGCATTACATTTGAAACTGAATCAAGTTAACAGTAGATGTAAAGGATTTTTTATGGTTGAGTTGTTTTTGCCATAAACTGGTTTTGAATAATTATTTTATGTAACACTTGCTTGGATATGGTTCATACTATCTAACTTCTGAGCAAAGCTAATATGTTTTTGCATTATGGCTACTTCTCTTTCATAAAGGAAGGCCACTTTATTCATGTTTGATATGCATTCATGCAAAAGGGCACTGGACCCATGAGCCGTACTGACATTGATAAATGATGCCATATATTGAGATGTGTACACATGCCGACCAAACACAAGCTGGCTAAAAAGAGCAGAGAAGGGGCGCACACAACCTGGCACCGCCCATAGCATCCCTCAGGAGGCGCCACAAGGGTGGCGCCCCAACTACTAGTATGAACATCCATGTACTTCAAAGATCAGCTTATCATGTATGTCCTGAAGATGCATCTATATTCCCCTCCCAGTTTTCCACTGTAGATGGTTAAACATGGAGAAGTTAATATTGTGAGACATAATAGTGTAAGGATTCTCTGTCAATGAAATTCTAAGCCTGATTAATTACCTTCGAGATAGGTATGCTATTCTAAACTCTGAATCCCTATTACTGGATTATTTCTGTTAGAGAAATTAAACTATACACTTTTGTTAAGCAGGTTTCCTTTTCTCTTGCATTTCGTAAAATACTTCTTAATTTGACTTGATATATATGTTCCTTCAGGAGAGGGGAGGTTTTGATCTTATGTCTTGAGAATGTTAGCTGCACTTGCACGGCCATAGAGTATTGTAACCAAGTTCAATGTCTTCCGACAATGATCCTTGCAAATTATTCGCAATCTACAACGAAGATAGTAGGATTCGAAAGTGGGTATCATTGATATACTAAGATGATATTGCTTTTACTCTGATGGTGTCTAAGTCACCACATGCAAAGATTTTAGATAGTTGTGTGCTGAGTGTTACTGTAACTTGTGCGTTCTTCTACATTGTCACTTCATGTTGTAACCTGAAAGTGCACATAATTTATCGCTTCATGTTGTATTTGTTTTACAGCTTGCATATTATGTTTGTCCTTCTCAAGTCATGTTTCCATGCTAATTCCACAAAAGAGTTGTACTTTCTCTTCTGGTACTCAGAGCATCTCCAACAGCCGTCCAATGTGTGGCGCCCAAAAAACGGGTTTACAGCGCGCACTTAATTTTTTTAGGGCGCTAGAAGACGTTTGCTCCAACAAGCGCTGTAAAATATGCTGCGCGCGCGAGTCCAGCGGTCCCAAGCCAAGCGGTCCCATCTGCAGCAGTCCAGAGTTTGCAGCACACGCGACTGGACGCACTAAATATGCTGCGCGCGCTGCATTAGTTATAGCGCGCGAGCGCTTTTTATGCGGCTGCTGGAGACTCCAAATCGGACCCGCGCGCGCTAAAAGCAACTTTTATACCGCGCGTCGCTCATATAGCGCTTCTGTTGGAGATGCTCTCATGTTGTCATTTTTTCAGCTTATTTGAGTCCAACAGAAACAAGCTGATTGCCAAGTTCATTATCTATTAATATGTTGTACCATTGAGCCAAACCCAGATAGGCAATAAATGATTTAGGCCCAAAAATTGCATAGGAAGAAACTCCTATTTGATCATTATAGACGCAAATATTATTCAGACTTCATAAACAACTGAATTTGTTGATCATTCAGCCGCTATACTTTAGTTTTGAGTGCACAAGATAACAACCTACTCACCATTTTCAAAATGATCTCATTCAAATTTGGTGGACTCTACAAAAATATTAACTAAACATCCCGCAACAACGTGCAGGGTTTCATCTAGTAATAAATAAACTACACCTTTGTCCAATCTACACCCTTGGGTGATGAAGAGAGAGCTACTTTGCTGCTCAAAGGAAAGCAAGCCGCAAGGATTGATGATAAACAAACAGAAAAGAATAACAAGGGGCTAATCAATTAAGACGTCTTTAGCAGCACATCATCCAATGGCGCCAATACCAAACAATTGATGTCACCAAAGTCGTCACTGCCATGCATCTGCAATGGCACCAACAACAACACATCAGATCAAGTCAACAGCACTTCAACACACCACACATATAGGACGCCAAAATGAAATAGGTCAACAAATCGCATGCAACAGTTTCATATGTCTTTATCATATTGCTCTTAATCCCTCGATAGTTCATTGCATTGCAAAGTCGACAGTGGTTGCGAACAACATAAACAAGGAGTGGTGATTGATAGACATCAAATATCCTACACTTGAGGTTCAGTACCTCCTTCCAGCAGACAAACAATGCACAAGTAAGCCACCAGCCAAGAAACCAAGCCATTTTACCTTATGTACAAGAACAACTATCACCATCCATATCACTTGAATTCGTCATACGCGATAACATAGCAAGAATACGACAAGAAACTCTGTATTCTTTGGTAACTTAAAGCAATCTAGGTGAGGTAACAGCATATCACAATAGACATATCTATCACGCATATGACTTTGATTAACAAATACATATGCTTGGTCATTGGCAAGTAACCAAGCAAGTTCAGGTTTTATTGTTCCCAAGAAATCTAGTCCTAAAAGAACAATGCGACAAGGAACACAAGTATGTTACCAATAATCCCAGAATAGGGCCCTTTCGTAAAACTAAAACATACTAGAAATTAGTTGACATTTTCGAGCACCAGCAT